>NC_056734.1:957478221-957760721 GCF_019279795.1 Protopterus annectens | reverse complement strand
TATGGACAGTAAAACAACTTGCTGATGACATATTAATTGTATCACACTAATAAACTAGTAAACAATTAAAAAAAAGAAGGAAAATCATTGCAAAGCACATTCAACCACAAAGTCTTGAATATTAGGTGAGTGCTATCTGAGTTATGTAATACCTATTAATGAAATCCAATGGGCAAATATCAGCTAATGGAATATTTTAATTTACTTTACATGTCTGCATTAATTTGGTGTAATTTTATAACATGGACTTGACTCTTTGATAAGTGGTATGTGATAGTGACACATTATAATCAATTCTATTTTATATTTTGTTTGCTTTTGGTGCATTGCTCAGAAGTAATACCAGATGTTACTTCTCCTGGAACCTTTGCTTGAGAGGTGTAGTTATGATAAATATATCACCATTAGCTTGTGTAACACACAGCATGGTCCATAGGTACTGCCAAGCAAATAAATGTGTATGAGCTGCATCTAGGTTATCTCACTCCTTGGGCAGTTCCCCACATTAGTGCCTGTCTCAACCTAAAGTTGAGGGACAAAAAAAAAAAAAGTAAAATTGAACTTCATTGTCATTATAACTGTAGCAAGTCCCTTGCTACAATCATAAAATACCTTGCTACAGGTAATGCAGCATGAAAATTAATTTAAAAAGCCTCAGTATCACATAGCTTTGCAGTCATACCCAACTGGCAACTGCCAATCATGTCCCATAACAGCTTGTACCCAGGGCAGCACCCCCCCCCCCAAGTTGTGGCTCTGAAATTCAGTCATTGGTTTTAAGAGTGCCTGATGCAGACAAACAACTGGTGCCAGAGCTATGGACTAAAGCTAAAAGTGAAAAAATGCATAACAGTACCCTTTGGAAAGATGACTGCCCCTTTAAATTACCACAGTGATAATACAATCTTAAAAGTAGATAAGTAGTCAGGGATCTGCGAACGCTTGCTGACAGTAACCTGACCTTTGACCACCATGTCTACTGTTGTGCAAAAACTGCTCTATGTTGCACAACTTGTAAGGGTATGACATCCAGGTCCAAGGAGGTCATTGTTCTGCTCTACTCTGCTCTCATTACACCAGTCATTGAGTACAGTGCACTCTTCAGCATGTACCCGACCAGGCAATTGCGACAGCATGAGAGACCACAGTGAGTAAACAACTGCTATGCAGGCAGTCTCAAAGCCCTATGTGATAAAATGCTTAGTAGTACCCTTTGGAAAGACAGCCACCCCTGGAAATTACCACTTGATAATACATCCCTAAAAGTAGACTAGTGTCGGGGATCTAGGAATGCCTGCTGACAGTAACCTGACCTTTGACCACCACGTGTCATCTGTGGTAAGAAAATCACTGTGCGTTGGACAACTTTTAAGTAAGGGCATGGCATCCAGGTCCAAGGAGGTCACTGTTCTGCTGTACAGTGCTGTCATCAAAGCCATCATTGAGTACAATGCATCATTCAGCATGTACCCAACCAGGCACTTGCAACAGCTTGAGAGACCACAGAGAGTAAAAAAGTATCCTATGCAGTCCATCTCAAACCCTATCCCTTTACTCAGATGTCTACGGCAGTCTGTGCCTAGCCAACAAAGCATCTTCTGATCCTATACTGACAGATTTGTTGCGCATCTGTAAAACAAGTAGCATAAGAAAGTACAGTTGTGTAAGTAAACTTCTCATAACAGTAGATGTTTGAATAGATCACTGCTGCAGTAGCCTAAGCTGCATGCATAATATCCTGCATAGGTTATAACAGCCAGCAGGATGGAAAGTAGAGAGGTGGGGATGTGGTTGTTGATATAGGGTAGAAGGGGGTAATGCAGGCAGAAAGAGTAGTGATGACCTTTTGGGCCAGTGTTTTTTTTTTGTAGATGGGTTAAATACATTTTAGAGATAAAGGATAATGGGAGGTTATGAAGGATGAATGCAGGCAATTAACATATGAAATTAAAGGTGTGGGAACAGAGAACCTTTGGAATCATGGACCTAATATTGCACTGATTTAGTGTAAGTGAAGAGGGAATAATGAGTTGGTGGTCTTGTCTAGTAAGAGATGGAGGCAAAATGTAGAGTAAGTGGTGAAGCATGAGGTTTGTAAGTAGGTATCACTGAGGAAAGGGATGGGGAAATCTAAGTGATATGGAGCTAATGGATAAAATAAGGATGAAGAGGGAAGACGTCCAAGATGGCTGCACACCGATCAACAGACTGAGTTCATTTCTGCTTGTGTGAAAGCAAAAACTGTGAAAAAATGGCCTCCAAAACTGTCAGTGTGAGTAAACATCAGTCCCTGGTTAGTAATTACTCTCCCTGGATGCTAGCAAAGAGGATTTTTGGAGAACCTGAAAGAAAATCAACCGGAAAGAGAGAAAATAAAACTCTGGCTGGGAAGAATCCTGCAGACATTCAGAAAAAAGGAGTTAAATCCAGCTTTGGTACACAAAATGACTTCTAGAAATTTAGAGGGAAAAATAAATCAAATGCACTCAAATGTGTTAAAATAAGTGAAACACCTAAGGAATATATAAACTGAAATAATAAGTTGTTTTAACTAGCTATTCAGCTGAACTAATGAAACTACAAAAAACAGAGGGTGAAGTGAAGCAAAGCTTGGCTGAGAGTGAGGCCCTTTTTATCATTTTATGCAGATTACAATCTCCCCGTGTGCGCGTCTGCTCACGCGTGCACACGCACACACACACACACACACACACACGTTTCTCAAATTGTATCACATTAACTAAAACATTGACTCAAATAATAATGACAAAAATAGCCACATATTCTAGTCAATCCCCTAGCATAGTATAAGGTAAAAGGAGTTTGACTAAATTAGTTTGCATGTGAATTATTCTAAGCTTGCATTAATCACTCTTGGTCCTGGACCAGGGAGATGAACAATAGATGGTGCTATTTTTGGAGAAAATGGCCATATTCATTTTATGAGATGCTAATTCCACTGTTGATTGGCTTAATTCTTAAAGTTTAAGATTGAATCTGTAGTTTAAAATGTATTTATTCATCAGTGTAATTGTGCATTTGAATATGTTAACTAGTGTGTAATGTACTAATCACAAAGTACAGATTTTTAGGCCTTAGCAGGGTGCAGCTTGTTGTAAAAAAAATTACTTCAGATTTTTTTTTTGTTTGTTTTATGACTTGTTGGGGAGTAGCTGTGTATGTTCTTGTATGAGGTGATGTATGTTTCTTAGCTTCTATGGACGTTAGCATAGTTGACAATTCATAGACATAGTGGAGAGGACAGTTTATCAAAAACTTTATAATTTTTTAAGAATGCTTAATTTTGGTGGCAATTGGCAAATGATACTTTATTTATCATATAGGCTTAGCAGGTTTCATAAAAGGAGAATTTCAAAACTTCTGAACGTGATTCAAATCAAGGCAAGTGTTATAAGATATTTCTATGTTTCATTGGGCAGAGGACACGTTTTTTATAGAGGGTATCTAAAAATCAATCAACTTAGTTGAGGAAGGCAGCTACTAGCCATGCTTATTCAATATAGCTGCTGGACATTACAGGTAAGTGTATATTTTTATGTTTCAGAGATTCTTATTCAAGCTTTGAATTAATAATGTTGGGTGTAACTGATGAAGGAGTAAATAAGCAGGAGTTATATATTTATTGCACTTTTTGTTAGCATACGTTATGCTTTGTACTCTGATTTTTATTTTTCCAGTTTTTCCAGTTTTTACTGCACTTAGTGTGGACAGTTTTTACTTCAGGGGTATATTTAGTTATGTTAGGGTGGGTAGTTTCTTTCTAATAAGTTGGATTTGTCTTAAGTTTTGTGCTTATTTAATAGCCAGTCATTCTGTCTTACTTTTCATGAAGCTTGAACAAGCATTTGCTTATCTGTGTAGTTATATAAGATTTTATATCTGCGTTTGTCCTGTGCGATATGTATCTGTGTGTGTTGTTGAATTGTAGATGTTAATCATGTTACCCTGCTGCCGTCATCACACTTGGGTTATCCTGTCGTCAGGCGGTCCCGCAGTGAGCCTGAATTCCAAACTCTTGGTCCGGCGTCGGTTGCTGTAATTTCTTCCCTGACGTCAGTGCGCCAGGGGTATATAGGAGGCATCCGATGCCATTTTCTTCAGTCTTTCCTGCTGTGCAGTGCCCAAAGCCGAAGCAGTTCGCAAGTGCCAGTCGGCCGACTCCTGAGATTTTCAAAGTCGAATTTCAGATCCAAAGTCTTCAATAAAGCTAAGTACCCCATTGGGGAAACTTTTCTTGCCTCAGACCGATGTCAGAAAAAGTTAACAATTGTATTTCTTGTGGGAAGCAAATACCTCATAAGGACTTTCATTCTTATTGTATACCTTGCCTAGGCCCAGACCACGACATCACTGGTTGTCAGTTTTGTGCTAGGTTCAATAAGCGAACTATAAAGCGACGCTTTGATTTTGCACGACACTACTTCGGTAGGAAATTTAATTACACTATGCCGTTGGAGCAACCGACTACCAGCGTGCACAAAAAATGCAAAGATAAGGACAGGCAGCCTAGATCCAAGCCGGACTCTGAGGCCTCAGCTGGGCCAGTTGCTGGTTCACCGGTTTTCAGTGAGGCGCCTACGCAGCCCCTGGCTACCGCAGAATCGGAACCCCAGACCACTTCAGATTCTCTGGCGGAGAGTTCTAGGCTGACACAGCCATTTTCTTTAGGCCCTACCGATGACACTGCAGAAGGAGAAGCCGGTGCTGCAGAAACACCTTCGGTTTCTGAAGGTGTCTTCAGACCGACCTCTCTCACTATAAAATCTTTTGCTAAGCTTAAGACTCCTCTACAACCAAAAAAGACTGCACTTCAGTCTCCAGTTCAAGGCCCCATGCCTAAGAAACAGATGCTTAAAATGGCTGGAGATTTGATTTCTTTAATCAGGGGTTCCCATCCCCCACCCGACAAAAGGCTTAGACAAGAGGAGGATTATGCCTCCTCTGATCAAGTGTCTTTTTCCTCAGGCTCCTCTGAGGAACAAGATTACTCCTTTCCCCCTTATGAAGATTCTGATGCTGAGGATTCCATTCCCTCAGCTTCTCCCCATGAAGGCTATTCCTTTGGGGAAACCTTACATACCATGAGGGAACATTTCCACTGGGAAGGTCAGGACTACTCCGACTCAAAGAAAAGGCTCAGAGAGTTTCTTTTACTCCCCCAGCATAGACCACTTGCTATCCTCCCAGTTTTAGACATTGTGGATGATGTTTACTTAGAATCTAGTCTAAATCCAGATTCTCTGCCTCCTGCTCCAGCCAAACCAGACAGATACTATAGAGTGCCTGACTCACACGAATTCCTTTACAAAAGCCCTGTTGCTGACCCAGAGACTATCCCCCAGGGTCCCAAGGGGGCTAAGGCTTCTATGGCTAAAAATCCTGTACCCTCTGAAAAGGACTCCAGAGCACTAGATAGGTGGGGGAAGAAGGTTTACACCTCTGCTACTCTAGCTATGAGAGCACTAAATTGTCAATTTCACATGCTTAAATACCAGCAATTCCTAATGTCTCAAATAAAACAAAAGATGAGCACACACCCTCAACAGTCTGAATTGAAGGAAATGCAGGATCTGTTGCATGCAGCTGAACAGGTGGACAAACATACTTTACAATGTGGATTTGATTCCTTGGAAGCTTCCTGTAGAGCAGCTGTTACTGGGTCTGTTATATGTAGGCATGCTTGGTTAAAGGAACAAACTCTGCCTGATTATGTTAAAGCAAAGTTACTAGATGCACCCTTACAGCAGGATGTCCTATTTGGGGTTAAATTAGAAGAAGTCTTAAAGAAAATGGAGGATAAGGCAAAATCTATGCAGACGGTCAAAGATTTCTTACAGGTTCAGCCCCCACGCTTCAGCAGAAATTGGCCAACAAAAAATTGGTCCTTTCCAGCTACTGACAGACCACAGAGGGGTAAATACAGATGCCCAAGGGGCAGAAGACAAGCACAAACCCATTAAAAACCTCGACAATGGGGCACTGCAACACAGAAGGGAGGAGAAGACAGGTCCCAAACTATTAGAAGGCAAACATAATGACTTAAACCTCAAATTGCCAAGCAAAACTCTCTCTTGGCAGCTCCCTTGGGAGGAAAATTAGCACTTTTTACAGACAACTGGCGCATCGTCACAAAGGACAAATGGGACTAGACATTATCTCACAAGGATACAGATTCCATTTCCACACCTTGCCAACGATAAAAGGAATGCCAAACCTGCCACAAAATCAATGGGCAGAGGCACAAAAACAAATTACAGCTCTCATGGACATGAGAGCCATTCAACTGGTACCTACACGGGAGCAAGGCCAAGGATTTTACTCAAGCCTCTTTCTAGTCCCCAGAAAGTACAATGCTTGGAGACCCATTCTGGACCTTTCAATTCTAAACACCTTCTTACAAGTACCCAAATTCAAGATGCTAACACTACAGCAGCTTCTTCCCATGTTGGGCAAGAAAGCATGGCTAGTAATGTTGGACCTCAAGGAGGCATACCTGCATGTCCCTATCAGACAAAATTGCAGAAGATACCTCTGTTTCATTGCAGGTTCAACCCATTACCAATTCTCTGCACTGCCCTTTGGCTTATCCACTGCACCCAGGGTCTTCACAAAATGCCTGCCACCAGTAATTGCATACTGCAGACAAAGAGGAATTCAAAGATACCCATACCTGGATGACTGCCTCATCCAAGCAGAAAGCAAGGACATTCTTTTACAACATCTGGCTTTTGTAAAACACTTTCTAAGTTGCCTAGGGTACAGAGTAAATGAAAAGAAATCAAAAGTAGTACCCTCACAAAATATGACATTCCTGGGTGCCAGCTTGAATACAACGGCCCAGATGGCTTATCTAATGCCAGACAAACAACTACAACTGACTCAATACTTTAAAACAATGGCAACAAAGACTCAACTCCCTGCAAGAAAAATTCTGCAGGCCTTGGGCTTCATGGCATCTTGCATACTACTAATACCATTTGCAAAACTGCATATGAGGAAATTACAGTGGTACCTAAAAAGCGTATGGACTCAACACAGCCACAGCTTGGACACAATGATATCTCTCATTCCCTGCCTTCAACAAGAGTTTCTCTTGTGGTCACAGGCATGTCACCTCAACAAGGGTCAGCCTTTCACCTTACCCCCAGCCAGGCAAACTATTACAACAGATGCATCGGACTATGCCTGGGGGGGCACACATGGCAGGACAGTGCGTTCAAGGCATATGGACTGCAGATCAGAGGAATCTGCACATCAATCAAAAAGAAATGCTAGCTGTACAGAATGCCCTGGCAGCCTTCAAGGACCTCTTACATCCACGACAGCTGACACTAAGGACAGACAACACCACAGTAATGTGGTACATAAACAAACAAGGGGGTACACCCTCCTACCCTCTATGCAGGCAAGCAATGACCTTGTAGAACACAGCACTGGCTTACCAAGTTCAATTACAAGCTCAATTCCTGCCAGAAAAAAAGAACACATTGGCAGACGACCTAAGCAGAAACATCATGGATCCCCACGAGTGGAAACTGGATCCTCAAGTATTTGCAATGATAACTCAAAAATGGGGGCCCCCAGACATAGACCTGTTTGCCAGCCCACAAAACTATCAGCTAACAAAATGTTGTACAAGGACATTCCACCATCAAGCTTGGAAAGTGGACGCACTCTCATTCAGTTGGAAAAACCTGACAGTATATGCCTTCCCTCCATTGCCCCTTCTCACAAAGGTGCTTCTGAAAGTCAGGATGGAGAGACCCAGAATGATCCTCATTGCCCCAGACTGGCCATGCCAGCACTGGTACCCACTATTAAGGAATATGACCCAGGCCCACCATGGATTTTACCACAAATTACTCATCTGCTCACACAGCAAGACAGTCAGATTCTACACAGCCAGCTCAAAACCTTACATTTGGCTGCATGGCAAATCACCTAAGCAACCAGCCAGCTCCTCTTTCTCAAGCTGTTATGGATGTTATTCTGGAAGCCAGGAGGCCCAGCACCAGGAAGGCCTACTCAGACAAATGGAAAAGATTTTGCGCCTGGAACCAAGCTAAAGGCTAAAATACCCCTCAGCCAGACATACCTCAGATTCTACAATATTTAACTGAGATGTTACACAAAGGGCTTTCTTTTTCATCTATTAAAATCCACGCCTCAACTATTTCAGTTCACTACAACACAGATCCTCCCTTATTTTCACATCCGCTTCTAAGGCAGTTTCTCAGAGGGGCCAAAAACATTAGGCCTCCCAGGAGAGCACCAACACCAACCTGGGACCTCAATTTTGTTCTGGAAAAACTTACGCTACCTCCTTTTGAACCAGCTTTCTCAGCTGACTTAAAGTTTATATCATGGAAGACTGCCCTGCTGCTAGCAATTACTTCAGCTAGAAGTGTTTCAGAACTTCAGGCACTAATGCCAGTAGAGCCTTTCCTCATTTTTCATCAAGACAGAGTTTCTCTACGAAATAACCCCTCCTTTATGCCTAAGGTGGTATCCAGTGTGGCTCTAAATCAAACCATCCATTTACCCACCTTCTTTCCAAATCCACAGAACAAAGGAGAAAGACTCCTGCACTCCTTGGACATTCACAGGCAACTACATTACTACTTGGATAAAACTAAGGTTTTCAGAAAATCTGACCAGCTCTTTGTATCCTATGCTACAGCTTCACAAGGAAAGACTATCTCAAAACAGAACATTTCCAAATGGATAGGACATTGCATTCATTTTTGCTACACGCACCATGGAAAACCAGTTCCTGCTAGCATAAGGCCCCACTCTACCAGGGCAGCAGCTACATCTACAGCCTTCCTCAGAGGGGTGCCAACCAAGGATATTTTGGAAGCTGCAACTTGGAGTTCAGTACACACCTTCACCAAACACTATCACTTACCACTTTACTCTAAGACTAGAGCTGGCTTTGCCACTGCAGTTTTGCAGGGCCTTCTAGCCTTCTCTAACCCTGTTTGACTCCACCTCCCATCCTTAGCTTTGGGATTCTACCCAAGTGTGATGACTGCAGCAGGGTAACACGATGAACATAGTACAGTTTTGTACCTACCATAAATGTAGATGTTCGAGTGTATACCCTGCTGCAGTCCAGGTTACCCTCCCTCCATCCCCTCTGACCTAACTAAAACCTTTCAATGCCTTAAAATCTGATACTACCTTTGTGGTGTATTTGCTTATAGCTGGAGGAATGTTTTGTTTGTGCTAAACTTTTATTATTGGTACTATCTATTGACCACCATTTTGGGGGGGCACCTGACATCTGGGGCAAGAAAAACTGAAGAAAATAGCGTCGGATGCCTCCTATATACCCCTGGTGCACTGACATCAGGGAAGAAGCGACAGCGGACCAAGACTTTGGAATTCAGGCCAACTGCGGGACCGCCTGATGACTGGATAACCCAAGTGTGATGACTGCTGCAGGGTATACACTCGAACATCTACATTTATGGTAGATACAAAACTGTACTTTTATTGTGGTGATGCATATCATATTAAAGTGTTTAATGTATATTATCAAATTTTAAAGGGAAAGTGTTGAAGATCCAAAATTTAGAAAATGCTGCTTTTTTTTGTAGCAGTGCATAGTCTTTTTACTAAAAAAATACGCTTTACATTTCTTATTTAATATAATATTAATATTAATTGTGTGATGATGTATGCCTTGCCAGTACCCACCCTTTCTTGCACTCCTTTTTCTAGGAGGATTGTACTAGCCAAGCCCAGGGTAAATTTATGGGTGCCCTTTCAGTCATCTAGGACTTGTTTCAACAATGCTAGTATATCACACTGTTTAGGAGTGAATAATTTACCTGCAGGAAGAGGCTTGTCTAAAGAATTAGTAGATAAATGGTTGGAGGTTAACCAAAAGGCAGGGTTACAGTATATGGAAATCTTGTTGGATTTCAACAATATGACCCTTGATTGTACCTCCAACAAAATATGTGAGATTTTCAATAAATTAAAGCATATATCAGTAGAAAACTTTATCACGAAGATGTGTGCTATACAAGAAAATTTGATCAAATTAAATGATTCTTTAAGCCAGCGTAAACTCAAGAAATATGAGAGAGATGCAAGAGGCTATCAAGAAGGAGTGGCTTCAACGTATGGGCTGAAACTACAGAAAGAAACATGCAATAACGTAATACCTAGCAGTGAGGTTTTAGCTTGCAGTGAGAGTGGAGCAGTATGGAGATCTGTGCAGTTAAATAAAAACACTCAGGATGTTACAGAAATATCTGGCAAAAAAGTAACAAAACCAAAACAAATGACTCTGTAGGAGCGACTAGTAGTGTTACAAGTATTAGTAACTTGTAGCGAAGAGACTGCAGAACCAGGAAATACTACTGCTATGAATGGCTTCAATAAAAAAGGGCAGTTAATCCAGATATATCAAAGGAAGGAAGGAGGTGAAAAAACCTGGGCCCAGGTAACATCCAAAGGAATAGCCTCAAATAATAAATGGTGCCAGAATCAGCAACAGCAACAAAAAAAAAAAACGAATTTGTAAGGAGAGGCCAGAACAAATCAAATTGGAACCGCAGCAAGCAGCGATGGAGGACTTAGGTACTGATAGTTTAAAAATTATAAATCTCTCTAAATATGTTTTATCTGATGTTAAATGTTCGGTTTTGGGCAAAGGCTGGAATTTTGTGCCAGCACAAAGAGCTAATACATTACAAACATTCAATGAGCTTAGAAGCTATGTTAGAATGTTAAATTTTAAGCTTTTGTTTAACAAAGGTAATAATGATGTTAGTGAAAAGTTGCATTTCTATAAGCCAAGCAGTTATAATCCATCATTACACAAAGATTTGGAAGCTTTTTTTAAATTTCTGTGAAGCTCAATTGATAGAAATGTTTGAAAATCAGTCTGAATTTAAATATTACAACGTCTAAAATTGAAAAAGAAAATTTTGATAAGCTCATTTAGAATAAAGATGTTTTTAAAGGCTGACAAGGGAGGTGCTATTGTTGCATTGGACACTAAGGACTATGAAATTAAAATGTTTGAGCAGATGAAAGTTTTTATAAGAAAATAAATATGACAAAGGTGAAACATGGGTATAGAATGATAGACACTTGTATAGAGGAGTGGTTTTTGACAGGGAGAATTGAAGATAATATCAAAAAAATGTTTAAGTAATAGTAATCCCAAGTTAAGTAGGATTTTTGGAATTCCAAAGATCCATAAGAATTTAAACAACCCTCCTCTAAGACCTATAGTGTCCAGTGCAAACAGTAAAACTGAGGCATTGTCAGTTTATGTAGATAAACATTTACAACAGGTTATACCTAAACATGTCACTCATATTAAAGATAGCTTTGACTTTCTAGCTAAAATAAGAAACTTGGATGTAGAGGCCACAGATATTATGGTAACATTAGAAATTAAGTCTTTGTACACTATGACTCCCAATTTAGAGAGAATGGAAATAGTGAGGCTTGAATTGTTAAAATCAGGTGTTTTTCTTCCAATACAATCAGTCTTCTGATGGAAATGATAGATATTGTGCTGAGTTATAATGTTATGATCTTTAAAGAAGAAATATATTTGCAAACCAATGGCATAGCTATGGGGGCGGCATTGGCCCCCATTTATGCCAGTGTGTTTATGCAAGGATGGGAGCAAATTCACATTTTGAATAGTGGTTTTTAAGATAAAATTATTAAGATTTTTAGATTTATTGATGATATTTTTCTGTTATGGAGAGGAACAGAAAAGGAGTTAAATAATTTCATCAGTTATATTAATAATGTGTGCACTTATCTTAAATTCACCCATCATAAAAGTTATGAACAAGATTTTTTTTGGACTTAGTAGTGTTTAAGGAGGAAAATAGAATATTGACCAAAATATATAAAAAAGAAGTACAGAATAATATGTACTTGCATTATTCAAGTATGCATCCAGAACATACTAAATTGAACATAGTTAAAAGTCAATTAAGGAGAATAAGGGATTTAACTATGAAATAAAATGATTTTGAGGAGGAAGCAAAACAGTTGTGTAATAAGATGTTAAAAAGAGGCTATCCTAAGTCTCATATGGACAAATTATATGAGGAAGAAATGGGAGCTAGAAAAAGTCAAAGTAATAAGAAAGTTATGAATAGTAAATATAAACGTAATATTTCTATGGCTATTCACAATAGTGTATATTCCAAAGCTATTAAGACTGTCATTACCCGCAACTGGAGCATTTTTAGAACCAATGAAGAGCTGCTAGGCAAGATTGGAAATGGTCCAAGTTTTATTCAAAAAATGGGGAAGAGTTTTAAAAATAATTTCCAGTCTAAGCTTAATTTCAGTAAACAGACCAATTCTAAATGTGGGATGGTTAAGTGTTCAAATTGTAATATGTGTAATCACTTGTGTATAGATAGTAATCAGTATAAAGTGGGAAATAATACTGTTAAAATCCCAGGTTTATTTAACTGTAAAGTTAAGAATGTGGTTTATCTAATTATATGCTTGGAATGCAATGCATTTTACGTAGGTAAAACTTCAGGAGAATTATATCGACATATATATATGAACAAAAATATGCAATTCAAGCTGAGGATGAAAAGAATGCTATGAGTAAGCATTATAAAACCAAAAAATGTAAAGTTAATTTGAAATTCTTGGTATTAGAAAAATTAAATGACACAGTGTTCTATATGAATACAGAGATAGAGTTAGGCTGGTTAGAGTATTCAGGGCAAGTTAGGCTAAATGCTTGTTTCCCCTTGGCCTTAATAACAGGGAAGAATTTGTAATTATTTGAAAAGAAGAGGTTTCAAACATTAGTATTTATTTTATTCATTCACATCAGTTGCATGGCTTTATTTATAGTATATGTATGTCTTTTAAAGTTTTATATGACATTATTCAGTAATTATTTAAGTGATGCTTTTTAGATTGTCATGTGATTTGTTGCTGATAGTATAAAAGACTGTTTTTTATGTGAAAGCATTGTCTGAAGAAGTCTCAATGTAAAGGGTGTTGAGATGAAAGCGCTTACCTTGTGAGAAATAAACGGAATATTTATTGCTTCATTTGCCTTATTTTGTTGGAGTATTTGGGGAGTTGGAGTATTTGCTGCTTTTTGTGGATATAATCCCAAAAAACAGAAATGAAAGAGGCAGTCAAAGCTTTAACATTTCATTGTCAAGCCAATCGCTATTCAACTCATGAATATTGAATGAAAATAATATAATTCATCAAAAACCTTATAGATAATTCATTAAAAACATTTTAAAGCATTTTAACAAATATAATATAATAATCTCACATTTATAAAAGTGTATAAATAATGATATATATATATATATATATATATATATATATATATATATAAACAAAAAATATATATATAAAAATCTGATGATCGTGTGTATTGATGAATATAAGTCATGACAAAGATATCCAATAAGTTTTTTATGTGTATATATAGTTCTTAATACATATGGTTTTATATTCATGTTAAAGCTTTTAAATGGTACCAATTAAGTCAACAGTTAACAGTCTGATGAAGCATTCTCTTTGAATGTAAAAGCACTTACTGAATTTTAAGTCTTTGACCTTGTTTTGAATGTTTTTTCATTAAATAGTCGGCTTCTTATTGTGTTTTGGCTGCCTCTTTCAGTTCTGTTTTTTGGGATTTTATGGACATTTGCTGCAGCTGAGGAGCCTCTTCCTTGTCTTGGAAATTCTTTTTCAGTTTTTGTGGATATCACACTGTTTAACTGGCAGGGGGCAGTCTGTCTCAGAGGTGGAGGAAGTGATGTGTGATGAATGTGTCTCTCCATCACATTTTATTTACCTGTTGATGAATATTTAGGTATCTTGTTCTGGCATTTGTGGAACTATTAAACTTGTGGAGATCCAAAAGATCTAGGACAACTGTATCTCTCACACCACAGAGACAAGGCATTGATCTTCCCTCAAGATTCTAATAAAGGGACAGTGATTCCAGTCTGTCTCAAGAACTCAGGGTCATTATGCCAGTAATTTAGGAACTTATGGGTTCCCCGTAGTAAGGGCATTGTACTCAATTGGCCTAATAAATGCTGAATGTAAAGTGACATTGCCCTCTTTAGATCTGAATGACATTCTCTTGGCAATTAGCTGCACTAACTACAAGGATTTTTTGACAACTCTATTTTACCTCTTGATTGAATGAAAGGGATTCAAGGCCCCTAAGAGGATTTTCATTTTGAAGTGGGGTATTGTCTGTGCTGTAGGCTGACAAAAAGGATCGCCTACTAAATGAGACAATATTGCACTTTTTTTGCATTTAATCTGAGCCTGTTTTCAGTACACTAGTTATTAGTAAAGGGTAGGGGAATCGTGTGTGTGTGAGTGGGGGGGGGGGGGCTGACAATAACTTACTGTTTGCAGTCATCTGTAAACTTAGTTAGCCAGAGATCATTGTTTACAGCCTGCAGATCAAAAAATAAATTCCAAAATGAAGGTGTTGAAATACTGAGCGCTCAGGTCAGGACTGATTGCCTTCATTTTTCCTGATAAGACAATTGCCACTGGCACTTTGAGGATTCTGCTTTTTAGCCAGTCTGCTATCCCTCTTACTATCATCATCATCAACCCCCTTTTCCCCACTTTCTACATGGGATTGGGGTGTCATGTTAACTGTCACCATCTTTCTCGATTCAGTTCCACACTCCTCCCTTCTTCAACAGTCATGCCTGACTGTCGCAGATCTTCTTTCACACAATCCATCCACCTCTTTGCTGGATGCCCTCATTTCCTCTTACTTTCTTTCTGCCTGTCCCAAATCTTATTCACCAGATTGTCTTCTGCTTTTCTGTACTTGTGCCTGAACAATTGCAATCTGTTCTCGTTGATCTTTTTTTCAGTTGGAGCTACTTTGGCTTCTATTCTTGTGTCCTCATGTCTTCATCTTGATCATCTCTGCTGTGACCTCATCTGAGCCTGCTGTTCTCCCTGACTTCATTTTCCTTAGTGCTGTTCTTACTTTTTCTATGGTGGGCTAGTCCTCTTTTCTCATCATAGGCTGTGTCTGAGGCAGTACAGCTTCTGTGGGTTTTTCTTAATTCAGAAGATGATAAAAGTACTCCTTCCATCTGCCTTTGATGACCTGTGGACCCTTACGAAGGGTGTCTGACTGTGTTCTTTGTCTTTCTGTCTTTGCTTGCAACCTGATATAGTTTCTTTGTGCCACCAAAGGAGTCACGTTACAAAAGCTGGTACAGTGCCTCTGATGCCCTGTTTTTTGCTATTGCAACATCTTTCTTAGCTTCTTTGCTAGCCAACTAGTATTCATTTCTAGCCTGGTCCATCTTTTCTACCTTCCACTTTTTCCTGAACTCCTTCTTTCTTTTGATGACTTCCTGGACATTTACAGTCCACCACCAGCTTTCCTTTTGAAAAGAGAAAGGCCTCTACCTTGGAATTACTATGCCGGTGTGATTCATTTGTGCACCTTCTTTCTGATAGTCATAGTGAAGTAGAGGAGTTATGATGTTAGGTATATAATTTTTACAGTCCAGATTTTTGGTTGTATGTATCTACTTTCCAAGAGCCTTTGTCTACATTTTTGAAGTCTGCAAGATGAGAGGTGTGATGACCTCAGTTTGTTTAGGTATGCTTCATGCATTGCTGGTGACATGAACAGAGGTTGGTATTGGGCTAGTACGTTGTAGATTATTATATTTACATTAACAATACATGGAGTATTTCTAGGTGATTATTTCACTGTATAAGACTAGATATGATGGAGTTCTGGAGGAATATAGATAACCCTCCACCAGCCATGGGGACTTTCAAAGTAGAGGATTTGAATGAGTAGTGGCACTGAGGTTAGGCAGGAAGGGTGTGTTCTCAGCACATAGGATATCATCATACCTTGCTAATCTGTAAATGTGGCACAGTCACTTTAAATCACTTTTATCCTCTGTTAAATTATGTGAACAGTCTGAATGTGAAAAAAGTGAATACTGATACTGGCATACAATGTTTTAATAGCCACTAAGCAAGCAAGAAACAAGCATACATCTCAGGTACAGAGCAGTACCACCTAATCTGCAGTAAGGATCTTGTCTATAGTGGCTAACTTATGAGTAAATTCTTCAGGTCTGTGAACACCTGCAGTTACTTCAGAGTGTCTGATAAAACACAACCTATCCACAACTACCCCAGCTGTCTACTACATTTGTTTACTGTACTACAATTATATTAGGTATCAGAAGATACCTTTTAGTGTTAACTATCAGCATGAACATTGTATTAGAGCTCATGCATACATTTATCTGTTTATCAACTGAATGTATATTGCTGTCCTTTCACATGATGCAGAGCATCTTAAGGTGATCTTTACACACCCTCGAAAACCAGTGTTCCACTTTCTCACTCCAAACCCAGTAGCTGACTAACCAGACTGCAACCCCTTTCGCATATTCCTAGATCCACCACTGGAAATATATCTGTCCTAGGCATTTATTCACTAACAGTAAAATACTTCAAATTGCCAGTAAGTCAAGCAACACCGCTGGTGAATAACGTATCTCTAACACTTGCACTGAATAACACCATGTCAAGCTTCAAGTGCAACCTAAAACAGCACCTTAACTCTTCATGGTTGTGTTCCTGCTCTGACCCTGACTAAGCTTCACTTTCTTTCATTATCACACTGTTCCGTCCATATTTCTTACAGTCTCCACTTGTTCACACCCAACCTCCATATCTCACTTTCTCCTCTTAATCCACCATCACTCTACTTCCCAATATCCCTTTCTCACTCTCCAACTCACATAACAGTTTCACTATCGCCTCTCACTACTTCTCTTAATTTTAATTGTATAACCTTCATCGCCTCTCGCCAATTCTCTTATCTTTACATGTACTGCCTTCTGCTTTCTCCTCACCAGTATACTACATCCATCATTCTAAAAGTCCTAGCTTATCTCACTGCCTCATCCAACTCCATCCATAAGTTTTTTTTCTTTTTAAAGTCCACTGCAGCCTCTCAATTCCATATATGTTTAAGACTTCTCTCTACCTTCTATTTAGTTTTTCTTTTTTATACCCGTTTCCTAATTCTCCTTCTACCTATATTTCAATAACTCTTATTGTTTTCCACCTGTCCCTTCTACATTTTTCTTCCTACTATTCTGTGTTTACTGCTACTTGGTTCAAAACCTTACAAGAGTCTGCAGTTTCAATGTTAAAAGATATTTAACTCATTTAATCCAATGGAGCTCAGGAAGTTTGCACTGTAACTTCCAATGGGCGGAGCGTAAGCCTTTTGACAAAATCAAATTATGTCAAGATGGCCGCAAATTAGAAAGCACTAACTTCAGTTAGCTCTCATTTTCAACTTTAAAATCTACTCAAATCACTTATTACCGCTGCATCAAAACATATAAAAATGATCATATAAGCCAGGACAATCTTATTTCCACATACCTGATGTATATTTTTTAGATCTGAAGCAACGAAAGGCTAGATAATTCCGTTCTCCAGCAGTGGTACAGTGGTGAATCCAGCTACATGTGCTCGGGCCTGACAGCCTTGTAAAGAATCTACTCAAGCAAACAAACAAAAGATCTTATCAAAATGGAACAGATGGAATCGCAATTTTTGAAGACTAGACTTTCATTAATCTCATCTCCAGAGAAAGGAAGCTCTATGAAAAGAAAAAACATCTAACGTTCAGGCAGAAGCTCCTAAACAATCCCAGAAAACTAAATCTGATCAGCCATTTACCATGGAGGAGCTCAAAGCAGCATTAATTCCACTTCATTTGAGAATAACTTGGATGAAATCATGTCTAGACTGGACCAAACCAAAGCAAAAATTATGAACAGTGAGTTAAAAATATAGGAGCTACAAAAAACACTTCTACAAATGAAACTTCCATCAATGACTTGCAACAGAAAGTAATGGATCTCGAAGCAAGAGCGAGATGTAACAATGTGTTAATCAGAGGAATACCAGAGAAGTATGATCAGGCACAACTTGCTAGCATTGCGAAGGGAATCTTTGATCTTATCATTGAAAATAAGGAACTGTCACAGCACAGTCAATCACAATTGAGAGAATACATCGGACTCTAAGAAAATCACAATCCCCCAACACTCCTAGGAAAGTCTACACTAGAATATTAAACGCTTCACATGCTCACTCTGTCATAATGTCTGCAAAAAAAAAAAAAAGAAGTACATAACCTGGAAAGGCAATAAAATTACAATTGCCCAAGATTTATCGCTTCCTATAAAACAGTCTAGACAAATCCTTTTGCCCTTCTGCAAATACCTGCTAAACAAAAACATTAAATTCCAAATGAAATATCCAGCGACTATCTCTTTTCATCATAATAGCTTCAACTAGTCTATCAAGAACCTCCATGAAGCTAAATCTATCTTCACTAAAGCATTTGGAGAACTGTTGAGTACTTTGGAATAAAAAGTAGACCTGATCCTGTAAAACTCAACAGTGTTCTAAATTTTGAAGCAATTCTTGTAATATACCTAAACCTTAAGCCTAACATCATGTTAAATACCTTAGGTAAAAGTCTCTCTTCATTTTTCTCCATCTGGGCGTTCTATTTACAGGCCGGCCAGCCAAACCATGCGGTCGTTTAGTGCCCCTTGACCTTACAGCTAACTTCCGGGACATTAACAGGAAGAGTAAGGTCATCGAGGGCAAGGTTAACAGATGCGTTATGCGCTGTGCATCAATACAATAAGAGTTCAACCTATTAAGTGAAATGAAGGAACAAGAAATGGAGGGGGACAAAAACAGGGGAAGAAGTGAAGCCGAAAGATTCTTTGAAGAAGACAGTATACTATGCAGTCAGCAGAGTTTAATACATTTATGCATCACATAAGTCCAGAAAGAAGATCAAAGCAATAATAGCAAAGCTCTCCTATTTTTCCTTTTTCTTTTAAGTGCTATCTAAGGTACTGTACAATACCTGATTGTGAAGGTCCGTTTTATGCTTGGTAAATCAACCCAACATAGCTGAAAGTCCGCTTATACTTTTAAAACTTGTTATAGGTTATCTCATACACAATGCTCTGTCATATTTCAGTCCAGATTACAAATGCAGTATTGCCGCTCATTTCCTGAATGTCAGCATGTAAAAGGATTCCTATGTGGCACTAAAAACCAATCAGCAACTGCTAATCATGTGCCCTAACATCCTATACCTGGGACAACTGTCCCCCTTCGCCCCATTCTACCTACACCATGGTATATGTACATACATAGAAATATATGTATATATATATATATATATATATATATATATATATATATACATACACATATACATACATACACACACAAACATACACACAAATACACACACACACAAACACAAACACATGCACACACATACACAAGCACAAAGCTATATAAAGATAAAGGAGTTTTAAGATACAGTGGTATGAAAGTACTTACCTTAATCCTGAAAGGGCAGACAACATGCAGCAAAAGTAAAAATGAGTTGTCTTCTTGCTATGTATGTGACTAAAGCAAGAAGTCCGAAACGCAAGGACACTTTTGAAACTGAACAACATATAAAGCAAAGTACTGTTTATTATGTAAAGTATAGTGTATTCTATTCCTCAAAGTGTTATCAGACTTTTTCAAGAGTGCTGTTACGGGGTTATCAATCACCCTTGGATCTTTTTTCAGGCAACTATAACTTAGACACGACATAAACAACTTTTCATTATGTAATGGATTTAGTATTATCTACAAATATTTAAGTTGTATAAATCTGATTTATGCCCTATTAATCTGAGCACAGTATGCTGTTTAGTTTATATTGCATTTCACTGAACCTTTCCACTGTGATCCATATGCTCTATTCACTTTTGATCAGTAGATGACCGAGCTTATTTAGTAGTTTTAAAATGAGCATGTTTCTCAATGACCCCCTAAGCTATAAATATGTTGTATGTCAGGTAGCAGTAAGAATGGTTTTGGTTTAGGACATAGTGTATGGGGGAGAAAAAAAAAGAATATATTCATATATACAGTTAAACAAAACTGATGCTTTGTTAATCTAAATTTGTTATAACTTTCAAGGAAGTCTTCTAGTCCTCGAATTTTTTGAGCTAAAGACAATTTGTCTCTTATTTAACGATTTTGTATATATTCTACTTGTTGTTATGGATCTACGCTACTACACATAGTCCTTATAATGACCTTATCTCATTATCCTTCCAAATGAAAAGTATAAGTGTCTAGTAAATAATACAAGAAAAGCTTAAATGCTCATTTAGGAATCAACTGCCTTGAACTGTAAAAGTAATCTTTCAGTATTCTGTATGACAGCTTTAAAATCCACCTCAAATTGTCATCCTCACTAGCACTATTAGGTTTATACTACCCGCCTTATCTAGCTAGTTACAAGTGCATGTTTATATCCTTATATAATTATTTTAATGTTAACATAGAGCAGGAAGTTTCTTGTGCTTGTAGTCAGATGGATCTTGAAAGGATAGAAGTTTTTGTATAATAGTTAGAATTGTTAATAGTATTCATTTACCTCTTTTAGATAGTAGTAGGTTGTGGTTATGCAAGGGGGGAGGTCTGAAAGGGTGGGTTGTCACTTATTCTCACTATTATTCTATATCTGATTTTTCTACTAATATCCATAAATATAGTTGGCAATATAATCCTCTATAACTCAAACATTTTTTCTTTATTCATAGGTTCATAGGTTGCTACTAGGCTATTGGCCCTAGGGCCATAACAATTCCCTGGCAATTTCTTCCCACACTATCTGCTTCCCTGGACTCCTGTCTAGCAGGGTGACTGACGTGATCCCCGTGGTGAATTTCCTTTCTCCCATCCAATCATCAAGGTTCCTTTTGAAGAGGGCTAAGGAGAAGCTCTGCTTGACATGTATGGGCAGTCTATTCCAGATTCTGGGGAGTCTCTGGGTCAGGAACCTATCCCTCCAGCATGCTTTGTTTATTGTGATGACAAGGTTTAGATGCCTGGAGCGTATGGCTCTGGGGGATTGGGATTTCGTTAAGTGTAGCATGTCCAACAGCTCTGGGTTTGACATGGCCTTGTATGTTAAGCAGAGATCGCCTCTGAGTAGATGATATGTGACAGAGTATAGCTGGAGTTTTTTAAGGCGGTCAGCATAGGGCATCTGCTTTAGTGATTCTTTTAGTGAGGTATTTCTGCGGCCTTTCCAGTTGTTGCAGATGTCTTGAGAGGTACATACCAAATGGGGTGTTGTATTCTATAATGGGTCTAATGAGGGATGAGTACAGTGGGACAATGACCTCCTTTTTTCTGGATGAAAAGCCCTTAATGATGAGGTGTGCCACATAGAAGGATTTATTGACTGTTGTATTGATGTGGTTATTGAAGGTGAGACCACTGTCCACCTGTGTCCCTAAGTCTCTTATAACACTTTCGGTGTTTAGCGTACTGCCACCTATGTGGTAATTCATGGGTACATGGTTTTTCCCAAAGGGGATAACTATACATTTCTTGGCATTGAGCTTTAGCCCATGGCTCTGGCACTAAGCATCTGTTTCTGTAAGGCCCTTTTGTAGAGTATCCACATCATTTGGGGATTCAGTAATGGCTCCCAGTTTGCAGTCATCTGTGAACTTTGTTAACCAGAGTCCCTTAGTATCGGCCTGTAAGTCAGAGAAGTAGATGCCAAACAAGAGCGGTCCCAGGACTGAACCCTGAGGTACTCCACTTGTCACTTGTCTGCAGCTGGATTTGGAGTCGGCTACTTTTACAGTGTGGGTTCTGTCAGTAAGCCAGTTGGCAACCCATCGAGTGACTTTAAATTCTATTTATAGTTATTAGACTACCAAAATAACTCCCTAATGGTATCTCTGTAATCATGGAATGTCAATGGTCTACAAAATAATAAAAAAAGAACCTAGTGTTGCACTTAACTTACAGTTGTAAAGCCGAGATAACCCTTAGTCAAGAAAATCATATGACAAAAGAAAAATGGGAGAAGGATTCCAGAAAGAAATGGATAAAACAAGTAATAGCAGCAGGGAAGCTACAGTAATAGCAAGTGGGTATGATCCTAATGGAAGATGGTGCTACCTAATATGCTCCATCCCATTCTGTAGTAAGGACATTTCAATTCTTGATGTATGTGCATGCACCAGTCCTCATTCTTATACAAATCAAAATTATCTATTAATTTTTGGTGGGGACTGGAACATGACAGACCAGAATTGGATAGGACAAGCAAGGATAACAAACAACCTACATGCCTTACTACCCTTTTAAACAAATTAATAGATGACTTTAATCTATGTGATCCTTTTGAATCCTTCAAAAATGACCCTTCAATCAGCAAGTATACATTTTTCTCAGCCTACCATAAATCGTGGTCTAGGTTATACACTCCTTCCTAATCTCAACACTTTTTTTTAAATTATGAAATAAAGTACAGCAATGACCCTAGAAATCTTTCTGACCATGCTAAACTCAACCTGAAAATAAGTGTGACTAGATCTAACTCTTGTGGCTAGTTCCTATCAAATTGGACCTTTAATTCAAATTTTCTAAATAATAAATTTCTCTGTCAAGAAGTTAAGGAATTTCTAACCCATACAACCAATACCTTAGACAATTCAGACATTCCTCACGATATCCAATGGGCTGCAGCTAAGGCTACACTCAGAGGAATTCTAATTCAAAAAGCATCCATAATCAAAAAAACAAGTTAAATTGCAAATATCAACATTAGAATCTGAACTAAAAAGACTAGAGTTAGATTTGCAAACTAAGTATTCCATAGACGTAGAAAATCAGATGATCTCCTACAAAAACAATTGCATGAAATCCATCTAAAACAGTACTCTCTTACGGAACTCAGGCTCCTTCACAGATATACTGAATGTGCCCAAACCCCTTCTAGACTACTGGCTAGGATAATCAATATCAAATCTCCACCCACTAGGATAAAACAAATTAACCATAGTAGCAAGTCTTTCTTCTCTGATAAGGGAATCATTCAGGTCTTTGAAGAGTTGTATCAAGAGGTATATGGTCCTAAAGTACTTGCTGGAGATGTGTCCACTGATAATTTCTTAGATGACTTACAATTTCTAAAATTAAATGACACCCAAATAAATTCTCTTAAGACACCAATAACTACCGAAGAAATCTTCTTAGTCATAAATAAACTGAAACCAGGAAACCCACAAGTCCTGATGGATATGTAGTGGAATTTTATAAATTCTTTAAGCAACTGTTAGCCCCTCTTTTACTTAAAGTCTATAATTATATAACATTTAACATTTCTGATCTATACATAAATAATTCTAAAACTATTTTTATACAAAAGTCCAACACTAATAACTTCAGCCTAAATGATTATCGACCAATTGCTCTAATTAATCTAGATATAAAAATCCTATCATCAATACTTGCTTACAGACTTAATAAAATACTACCTCACATTATATCTCCCGATCAGTTGGGGTTCATGAATAATAGACATGTTTGGGATAAGATGCTGACCATAGAAGCTCTAACCAACATGACAGTTAATGACAAATCCCCCAAATATACACTCTCTGTAGACGCTCAAAAAGCCTTTGATAGGGTCAACTTACACTTCCTTTTCAAGATTATGAAGTGTTTTGTCTTTCCTGATGAATATATGAATATGGTCAGAACCCTATACAATAAGGCAACTACCACACTAAACATAAATAAGAAGAAATCAAACCCAATTTAAATAATTAACGGCATAAGGCAGGGTTGTCTGCTTTCACCTTACTTGTTCAACCTTTATATTGAAGTCCTTCTGCTGAAATTAAGTCAAAAAACATTCCAACATTCTGTCTATATCTCTAAAGTTCGAGTGAAATATACTGCCTTTGCAAATGATTTAAATATTTACTTTGAATTTCCTTCGACCAACCTAGAAAAGATTTTAAGCATCATTGATAAGTTTTCATTAATCTCAAATTATGCCATTAATCCAAACAAATCAATAATATACCCACTAAATCCCCTTAGTCACAAAGATTTCTTCATACTAAAAACAAAAATCAAAGTAAATTATTCACTCACATATTTGGGTATTACTTTTACTCACCCCCAACAGGAAGTAATTAAAAATAATCTTTATAAAACGTGGTCCAAAGTCATGGAAGATCTTACAAGATAGAAAAACCTAAATCTC
This sequence comes from Protopterus annectens, assembly GCF_019279795.1. Lineage (NCBI taxonomy): Eukaryota > Metazoa > Chordata > Ceratodontiformes > Protopteridae > Protopterus > Protopterus annectens. Next base: position 957,736,507 of record NC_056734.1, on the reverse strand, counting down.
TCCCTACTTTCCATAACAACAATTATAAAAATTAACATCCTCCCTAAAATTCTTTTTCATTTTTATGCCATCAACCAGAATATTCCAAACAGTTTCTTCTTGAAAATGGAAACTGCACTTGGCAAATTTATCTGGTACCCCAAGAACACTAGGATCAGTTACTCCAGACTAACCCTACCCAAAGAGAAAGGAGGCCTGAGCCTTTCTGATTTTCAAACATATTATAATATAATATAATAAATGCCAGTCGTATTATATGCATAATTAATTTTGAACCTTTAAATAAAGTTTGGCATCTCCTGTGGATAAAACTCATCACCACTTCATTGCATCCAAGCTGAACCCAAAAGACATCCCTTACCTTAATACTAAAACTCTTAAGGACTTCAAGACTCATCCTACATTAGTGAAAAATACTTTATATTTTCGAAAGCTCATAACATCCCTAAATTTAAAGAACTCCTTGACAATGGCTCAACCAATTTACCTAAATCCCAATTTCAGGTTAAACAACAATATGTTAAATCTAGACAAATTTCCAATCATCAAGAACTGTAATCTGTTATAACATCTTTAGCAGTCAATAAAAAATATTACATAATTGTTAAACAAATATTATACCTAGTAACTCTGTTTACAGATAAGGTCAAAGTAACACCATTAGATATACAACTTTATCAACCATTAACAGCTCTGCTTATGTTAAGGACTAAAATGTTATCAAACTCTTATAGTCTAATAACAAAAATAAAACACCAAGACAAAATACTTAATTCCAAGTTTTGGGAGAGCCAAAACAAGGAACTAACTATTGACCAAAAGCTTGAGGCAATTGACATAATGCTAAAACTAACCCCTCCTTTCAAAAAATTAATTTATACTCAGATTATGATAAAAAATAATGCTTATCATACACCTCTATTTCTGAGTAAAATTAATCCCAATATTTCACCTTTCTGCCCCACTTGCTCTAACTCAATAGCCGACACTTTACACATATTCTGGTCCTGGAAAAACATCTACAAACTGTGGTGTTCTCTGAGAGCTCAACTTGAGAAAATGGGCTACATGAAATCCACCCTTTCGTGGGAAATGGCAATTTTGAATATCTTTCCCAGCTCCTACATGTTTGAGTCCAAAGATATTTTTGTAACACTGTGTGCTATACTCAATACCTATCACTCAATTGGCTAGACAGAACAAAAACATCTTGGAATGAGTTTAAAAACATGGCTACTAAATATGTTCTTGCGAGCAAATTAAGTAAAAATAAGTTAAAAGAAAAAGTATTTCCAGAAATATTGGGGAAGCCTTGTAGAAGCTCTCAGCTAGGCCCTTACTTATGTATCATATATTTCTTTTTTCATTTAAAAGTCTCCTTACTGGTTTAATTTAATACTTAGTAACCTTCTGCAGGACATCTTTTATAAGTGACAACCGAGTATAAATAGTGTATATACTTGACTAATTAGGCCTAGACGTATAGATGCATCCTTTTTGTGAGATAGTTTAGTATGTACATCATTACCTTACATAAACATGCGATCAGTTCTTTTTTCTTTGTGTCTTTGACTAACCCTTAATGCATTAGTACAAGAATTGTACTCCTTTATTGAGTATTTCAAGCACTGCCTTATATATTCTTATGTTTAACCCTATTTTTATTTCTAGTACTGCAATACATATGTCTTGAAGTTTTCAATTTCCTGTGTTTGATAGCATGTAACTAATGTTAGTTGTAAGCCAACTATATATCTGTATCTGTATTGTATATTGGAAACTGAAATAAAAATTATATTGGAAAAGAAAAAAGAAAAAAAAAAAGAATCAAATTATATCTTCACATTTCAAACAAATGTTCATAATTCTGGAACCACAGAGATTATGAAAGAAGTATAAAGGGCAAACTCTTAAGCACAATCTGCTTTTATAGTGGTAGTATTCTTTAGGTTCTAGGTCTTCAACTGAATGTTATAAGTCACAGTAAGTGCACTAACCATTACATTTTGAAAACAACTTACAATATCTTAGCAAACACTCAAGTTACACACACACTGTCAGCAGCATTTTATTCATCTAGCTTAGAACTTTCATATGAGGCTAAGGAGTTCTGTCTGTTTTACGTGGTTGATGACATATCTAGAAGAATGCGAAAATTATATCTGTATAAAATTAATATGATAAAAAACAACAGTTAATATTTATTTACCTGCGTGAGATAGAGGTCAAATATTAATGCAGTTGAGTTTGCTACTGTGTAAGCTTTAAGATGAAACATTTGGTTTGGTTCTCAAATGAGGTGGTATCAGTGCTTTTGAGAAATAAGCAAAATGTACTGAGTATAAGGAAATATTAGAAGGAAGAAAGACAATAACTATAAAAATGAAGGTACTTTGAAAGGTATTTAGAATATCAAAACTAAGAAAAAATATCCAGTTCAGTAACAAGGAAAAATTAAACTTCATCAAAGATTCAATCTAGGAAGACATCAAGGTAGCCTCTGTTCTGCAACATTCCTTTCAATAACAAACTCTTTTCATAAAACATGTTGTCACAACTCACCATATGGGCTAGACTCACCAACTGACCTTTGACTAACGATTTCTTGTGACGTACAGGGTGATGGCTACCAAAACTGAGAAGAGAGTTAGAATAGTTGGTTTCCTAGAATCACACTGGTATCCCGTTAAAGATTTGAAGTCCTTTCCCTCACTATTTGATAATGTCAGACCCAGGCATGGTATATTTAAAGTCGGTTCTACTGCCAGCTGTCTGAAGTCTAACAGTTTTAGAACATTGAGAATAAACCTTCTTTGTGCTCTGGATACATTGAAGTTGCTCCAGTTCATAGGATCATAGGTGTGTACTAGGCTAATGGCCCTGGAGCCTTTACAAGCCTAGCCAATAGGATTACCCTGTCATCATGCCACCCGACCTTGGTTCCCAGTGCCTCTGTCGAGCATAGCCACTGGAGTGATCCCCAGTTTGAATTTTTTATTTCCCATCCACTCATCAAGATTTCCCTTGAAAAGGGCCAGTGAGGTGCTCTGTTTGACATGTATGGGAAGTTTATTCCATAGCATGGGCAGTCTCTGGGTTATGAACCTGTCCCTCCAGCACATTCTGTTGATTGTGGTAATGAGGTTGAGGTCTCTGGAGCGTGTGGTGCGGAAGGATTGGGATTTCTTTAGATGTAGCATTTCTAACTTAGCTGGGTTAGACATGGCTTTGTAAGCCAAGCAGAGATTGCCTCTAAGTAGATGATATGAGACAGAGAATAGTTGGAGTTTTTTTTCAGTCTGTCCATATAGGACAAGTGTTTAAGGCCTAGGATCCTCTTTGCGAGGTACATTTGCAGCCTCTTCAGTTGTTGCAGGTGTCTAGTAAGGTACATGCCAAATGGGGCATTGTACTCAATGACTGGCCTAATGAGGGAAGAGTAGAGGGAGACAATGACCTCTTTCTTCCTGGATGCAAAACCCATTGTAATGAGATGTGCCACATAGAAGGACTTTCTGACCACAGTGGCAATGTGGTGGTTAAAAGAGAGGTTGCTGTTAAACTGTGTTCCCAGATCTCTTATAACAACTTCTGTGCACTACCATCAATGTAGTAATTCATGGGAACTGTTTTTTCCCAAAGTGGATGACGACACTTTTTTTGGCATTGAGCTTAAGGCCATGGTTCTGACACCAGTCATTGGTGTCAGTGAGGCCTTTCTGTAGGATGTCAACATTACTTAAGGAGTTAATAATGGCTCCCAACTTGCAATCATCTGCAGACTTTGTCAGCTTGATTTGGCCAGGACTTCTGAGAAGTAGATACCAAACAGGAGACGACCCATAACTGATCCCTGTGGGACTCCACTTGTGACTGGTCGGCAGTCTGACTTGGAATCAGCTAGTTTCACACTGTGGGTTCTATCTGTGAGCCAGTTTGCAACCCACCTAGTGATATAGGGATTGATGCCTAGTTTAGTGAGTTTTTCTATGATTCCTGAGTGGGGAATGGTATCAAAGGTCTTGGCCAGATCAAGGTAGGCTGTATGAACCACCTTGCCTTCATCCACAGCTCTGGTGAATGACTCAAATAAGTCGACCAAGTTGACCAGGCATAATCTACCCTTCACAAATCCAAACTGTGTAGCATCCAGAGTTTGCAGATTCCCTATATCCTTGTTTATTAGGTCCATGTTGATGTGTTCCATAGTTTTGCATATCAGACTTCTCAGGCTAATGGGGCAATAGTACCCAGGGTCTGTAGTCACTCATCCTTTGTGGAGAGGGATGACTTTAGCAGTGCGCCATTTGGTAAGGACAAAGCCTGAGGTGAGGCTGTGATTGAACAGGGCACACAGGTGAGGTGCCCGTTCACTCTGTAGTTCATATAGAACACAGCCAGGGATATTGTCAGGTCCCATAGAAGCTGTATTCTTAGGTTCATAGGTTCATAGGTAGGTACTAGGCTATCAGCCCTAGGGCCTATACAAGCCCAGCCAAAAAGGTACCCTGGCTTTTGCCACCCAAAAAAATTATTTTCCTGTACCACTGTCGAGCAGAGCCACAGAAGTGATCCCCAGGGTGAATTTCCTATTTCCCATCCAATCATCAAGATTTTTCTTGATATAGATAGGTAGTTTATTCCAGAGTATGGGAAGTCTCTGGGACAGGAATCTATCCCTCCGGCATGTTCTGTTTATTGTGGTGACAAGGTTTAGGTCTCCAGAGCATGTAGCTCAGAGGGATTGGGACTACTTTAAGTGGAGCATGTCCAACAGCTCTAGGTTTGACATAGCTTTGTATGTTAGGCAGGGATCACCTCTGAGTAGGCGATATGCGATGGAGTAAAGCTGGAGTTTTTTCAGATGGTCTGCACAGGGCATCTGTTTGAGGCTGGTAATCCTCTTTGTGAGGTATTTCTGCGGCCTTTCCAGTTGTTGTAGATGTCTTGTGAGGTACATACCAAAAGGGGCGTTGTACTCTATAATGGGTCTAATGAGTGATGAGTAGAGGGGAACAATGACCTTTTTTTTTCTGGATGAGAAACCTTTTGTGATGAGGTGTGCCATGTACAAGGATTTCCTGACTACTGTGGTGATGTGATTATCAAAGGAGAGACTACTGTCCACCTGTGTCCCAAGCTCTCCTATCAACACTTTTGGTGTTAAGTATACTACCGCCTATGTTGTAGTTCATGGGTACAGAGTTTTTACCAAAGAGGATGGCAATGCACTTTTTGGCATTGAGCTTGAGGCCATGGCTTTGACACCAGGCATCTGTCTCAGTGAGGCCCTTTTGTAAGATGTCCACATCATTAGGAGTTTCAATTATGGCTCCTAGTTTGCAGTCATCTGTGAACTTCATTAGCCAAAGACCTTCTGTGTTAGCCTGTACTTCAGAGAAGTAGATACCAAACAGGAGAGGACCCAGGACTGAACCCTGTGGTACTCCACTTGTCACTGGTCTGAAGTCGGATTTGGAGTCTGCTACTTTCACAGTGTGGGTTCTGTCAGTGAGCTAATTGGCAACCCATCTTGTGACATAGGTATTTATACCTAGTTTAGTGAGTTTATCTATAATTCCAGAGTGGGGGATGGTGTCGAAACCCTTGGCAAGATCTAGGTAGGCTGTGTGAACCACCTTACCCTCTTCTTCGGCTTTGGTGACTGCTTCAAAGAAGTCTATCAGGTTTAGGAGACATGATCTGCCATTTACAAACCCGAACTGGATGGGGTCCAGTGTCTGAAGATTACCAGTGTCTTTGTTTATAAGTTCCATGATGATATGTTCCATGGCCTTGCAGACCAGGCTCCTCAGGCTAATGGGGCAGTAGTTCCCGGAGTCTGTGGTGGCTCCCCCCTTGTGGATTGGGATAACTGTCGCTGTGCGCCATACAACTTGCACAAAGCCTGAGGTGAGGCTATGATTGTACATGGTACTTAGGTGGGGTACCAGTTCATATTGTAGTTTGTGTAGAATGCAGCCTGGGATGTTGTCTGATCCCATGGATGCTGTATTCTTGGCTTTGGAGAGTGTGGTTTTTACCTGTGCAGCCATGATTACATGAACTTTGCATTCTTCTGGTATAGAGATGGGCCCTCTAGGGGGTGAGAGGGGGGTAAAGTTAACAATGAACCTATCTGCCAGGATGTTGGCAATATCAGTTGGGTCTGTATATTTAGTGTCATTGTGCTGTAACTCAGAGCAGATCTGAGTGTTGCCATTGAGATTCTTGACATAGCTATAGAATGCTTTGTGGTTGTCTTTCGAATCAGTAGTGATTTTGTTTTCGTAACTAGCTTTGGAGGATTTTATCAGGGATCGCAGATTCTTACTGAGGCTGACCAGGGAGCTCCTCCACTCATGGGATTATACGCTCTTTTGTAACAGTTTCTTCCTTCTGTTGTACAGTTTGTTTATGGCAGGAGACCACCAGATTGGCTTCCTTTTTTTGGAGGATATCATCTTGGTTCTGTTTGTGATAGCACGATACATGCACTCGTGTAAGTGCTTATAAATTGTGTAGGATTCAGTAGTCATAACTGTATTGTCCATCTGCATGGGTGTGGTGAAGTTCACCACTTCTGTCTTAAGAAGCATGAAGTTGGCTTTGAGGAAATTTTTTACCATGGTTTCCTTAATGGAGGGAGGGGGCAGAATGTGTATATCTAGGGTAATTAGCTTATGGTCAGATCGGACCAATGAGGAGTTGACTTCTGGTTTGGAACACCGGTCACTCATGTTGGTAATGACTAGATCTAGAGTATTGTTGCCCCTGGTGGGGGTGTGGATAAGTTGATCCAGGGCATTGGAGTTTATGAATTCCAGAAAGCGTTGAGCGAAGGAGTTGGTACATGAGTAGTTTTCCCAGTTAATGGCGGGGTAGTTGAAATCACCCATTATCAAGGTGTTTGGTTGAATCTTACTATTTTCAGTACATCAAGAAAAGAGGAGTGGGAATCCTGGGGCATGGTGGGTGATCTGTAGCAAGCTACAATTTAGATTGTAGTTTTGCCCAGAGTTAGTTGCACTTGGATAACCTTGGCTGCATTATGCTGAGCAACTAGCCTGGACATGTGGATATGCTTAATGAATTTGGACACACTTTGGTTTTGGTTTTCCGGTCCAGCTTACATGGCCGAAAAGTGTGGTATGAGTTATAGCCTGGTAGTGCAGGGGTGCTCTCTGGAGCCTTGAACCAGGTCTCAGTCACTGCACAGATATCGATGTTCTCCATTTTAAGGAGTGCCTTTTGAGATTTAGACTTCTATCATTGAGTAACATCACCCTCAGTTTTTGCTTGCCTGTTCCTGTTATGGTGGTGAATTTGTCATTTGAACCTTGCCTAAAAAGGCACTATAGAGGAGGCAAGAACCTTAGCCAGTATCCGGAATCCCAGGGGTGACAGGTGCAGGCCATCTCTGGTAAAGCATCGTGTTCTGTCAACCATGTCATTCCAGGCAGACAGATACTGGCTCCCTTTAGAATGACACCAGAAGCTTAGCCAGTTGTTGAAGTCAATCATTTTGTCCTTGTACTGCGGTATCATTCTGGGAGATGGCAGAATGCTATTCAGGGCTAGGGTCATACCTGCCTGGGCTACAAGATCAGAGAGCTCTTCCATGTCTCTTTTCATGTAGTCCAGGGAGGTACGTCTCAGGTTGTTCACACCAATATGGACAATGACAGAGTCATATTTCTACTTGTTGTGGAGTGACATGAGAGCATGAGTTGTGTGGTGGATCCTGGCACCCAACAGGCAGCTGACAGTAACCTTCTCCTTGATTAGCCTGGTGAGTGGGACATCAGTGTGCCTGACTATAGAGTCACCTATGACTAGTGTGTTGGGTACGTTGTTTTGCCTTAGTGGATGTGGTTGAGTGGCACACTGAGTCTGTGGGCTATGTGTCATTTGGGTTGTGTTGGGGGGTGGAGGTTGCTTGCATTTCTGATTTGGAGGTCTCTGTTGCTTGAGCAGATTATTATTGAGAGCCTCTGTGAATGTTTTTGTGTTTCTATGTGTGGATTTTGGTGGTGTATATTTAGTGACACTATGTGATGAGTGTGATGTGGTGCAAGTGTTTATCTTCTCCTCTTGACTGTCAAGTTCAGTCTTGGTTGGAGAGAGCTTTACCTCCAGTTTGGCTAGATAAGTGCAACTCTCACATGTTGTAATGTTGGGTGGTAGTAGGAGAGGGTTGTCTGTGTACATGAGGCAATTTCTACATTCCCCCCAAGATGCCCAGATTCATCAGATTGACAGGAGAGAACACTGGGAGCTGACCCTTGAACATGCCTGAATAAAAAAATATTTTCCTCTAGATAAGTGAGGAAAGTGAGTACAAGAGCTGTTTTTCTCTAAGCAAGTGAGGAAAGTAAGTACCAAAACTGTTTTCCTCTAGGTAATGAGGAAGGTTGAGTACTGTAGTAATTAGTTAGTTATTTAGTGCTTACAACAAGTTCTGAACAAGTGCTGATCACAAATAAGCAAATTCAAGTGCTAAAACTAAGAATCTGTATCTGGACTAAACTAGTTACAGGAAAGGGGGTGAAACAAGTGCAAATGCAGGCTTTTAAATCAGAAAGTTGAGAGAAATGGAAAAACTGCCTAAACGGCCAAAGACTACAGTTTCTGGGCCAGAACCACTCTTTATGTGGTAGATAGGTTACCTAGTGCTTACCACTCCCACTGATAAGCTAGAAGGCTTTCCTCCAACACAGACAGCTTGGGGGGCTCAGAAGCTTACATGCAGTCCTGGATACAGCAAATCTGAATATGGGCTACACTAGTTACAGGAAAAGTAGGAAACAGGCTTAGATTTTTTTTTATCCAGAAAAGTAGCTAAAACAGCAGTAAAAACAATTCAAATTCAGTGCAAGCTAGCACACTTGAGTATGTAATAATGTTAGTCCAAACAGTTTAAAAAAATGCACTTAAATTAAAAATGACTAACAACAAGTGCAGAAGGAGTCTATTAGGCAGAATAAGGTAAAGAGATGGGGCGGGGGGGGGGGGCATGTCCCAGATCAAATCTACAGTGGGAGCGGGCAACTGCAAAAGCCTCCAAATTTAAACAACAAGACAGGAATAGGGAGGGTGAGTAGGGGAAAACCAACACCTTCAGCAGAGATCGGAAAAACTATACAGTAAAGCAAAAATAGTGCACAACTCTGAAGTCAGCCAGCAACGATATAAAATTAGTCAAGCAACAATTAACAGTACACAACTCTGAAGTGCCAGAAAAATATACTTAGCTCTGTATATCTCCAGATAGTTTGAAGAGCACTCTGTCAGGACATAGGAAGGCTCCAGCAATGATATTCACATCCTGTGGATTCTTGGCCTTGGACAGTGCTGTTTTAACCTGTGCAGCAGTAATACTGGATGCCTGGCAAGCTACTGTTATTGTGATTGGTCCTTTGGTTGGGGAGAGTGGGGTAAAGTTGGCACTGAATCTGTCGGCCAGTATACTGGCAATATCTGTTTTCTCGGTATAAGAGGTAAGGTGAGAAAATCTGGATATTGCCATGGAGATTCTTTACATAACTATAGAAAGCCTTGTGGTTGTCTTTACTATCTGCTGCAATTCTGTTTTTATAGCTAGCTTTAGAGGATTTGATGAGGGAGCTCAACTTTTTGTTGAGGCTGATAAGGGAGGTTTTCCACTCTTGACACTTCACCTTATTCTGCATCAGTTTCCTCCTTCTGTTGTAGAGTTTGTTTATCGCAGGGACCCACCAGATTGACTTCCTTTTCTTGGAGGAGAGTGTCTTGGTTCTATTGGGTATGGCGAGATCCATGCATTTGTGTACATGTTCGTACAGTGCAATGGTGTATGATTCAGCAGTCATGCAACTATTCTCAATTTGTATGGGTACCATGAAGTTAGCCATCTCTGTTTTTAGGAGCCCAAAGTTAGCTTTGGAGAAGTTTTTCATGGTGGTTAGCTTTGTGGGGGTGGGTGTGTGTGTGGGAGGGATGTGGATTTCCAAGGTGATTAGTTTGTGGTCAGATCTAACCAGGGAGGAGTTGTCTATTGGTGTATTGCAACAGCTGCCCATGTTAGCTATGACCAAGTCAAGGATATTTCTATATCTAGTGGGGATAAGAACGAACTGGTCCAGTGCACTGGAATTAATGAATTCCAGGAAATGTTGAGCAAGTGTACTGGTACATGAGTAGTTTTCCCAGTTAAGGAGAGGTAGTTGAATTCACCCAGTATGAGAGTGTTAGGTTGGACCCTAATATTCTCCAAGGTGCTTAGGAACGTGGAGTGTGAGTCTTGGGACATGGCTGGGGACCTATAACAGGATACAATCTGAATCGCTGTCTTACCCATTATCAGCTGCACCTGACGAATCTCTGATGCATTATGTTGTGCTACCAGTCTGGAGGTGTGTGCATCCTTTATGAATATGGAAACACCACTGCCTTTGGAGTTTTGGTCCAAGTTCTGGGGCCGAAAGGTGTGGAATAAGTTATAGCCTGGTAGTGCAAGGGTGCTTTCTGCTGCCTTTTACCAGGTCTCTGTTACAGCACAAATGTCAATGTTCTCCATTTTAAGGAGTGCTTTGAGTGAGTGCATTTTGAGATTTAGTAACCAAAAACGAAGCTGTTTCCAGCATAAAATACAAATAACCACACTGCCAAACTGGAAAAATGCACAGACCAGGAAACTTTCCACTCTTTAATCCACAGGTCACACAAAAAGCGCATTAATGTCTCCTCAATACTAAGTACGTTTTCATCTTTTACAGCATAAAGACTTCATCAGATACACTCCATTTTAATGAATTACATTTATATATTACACCAGTTCAAACATACACCAATCATCCTGTTTCAATTAATTTAAAAACATCCAATAAAACAACTTTATCCCAAGGTTCATGAATAATTCATTTCTTATTACCATATTGTTACTTCCTTCTACTTAGGTTTTATGACGTTATATCTTGCTGCTAGTTTTTCATTACCATCCCTTAAACAGATCTCCAGGTCAAAAGAAATGTTGTTAATATACATTATAAATGCATTTCCAAACTGTTTAAAAGTTATTTAAAAGTTTCTATAGAAACTTCTTTAAAAACTATTTATAAATTGATTAAGAAAGAATAAATATCTGTAGTTTAATGCCAAAAATGTTTACATCCACTTTCATTTCATAGCCTGGTAGTGCAGGGGTGCTCTCTGGAGCCTTGAACCAGGTCTCAGTCACTGCACAGATATCGATGTTCTCCATTTTAAGGAGTGCCTTTTGAGATTTAGACTTCTATCATTGAGTAACATCACCCTCAGTTTTTGCTTGCCTGTTCCTGTTATGGTGGTGAATTTGTCATTTGAACCTTGCCTAAAAAAGGCACTATAGAGGCGGCAAGAACCTTAGCCAGTATCCGGAATCCCAGGGGTGACAGGTGCAGGCCATCTCTGGCAAAGCATCGTGTTCTGTCGACCATGTCATTCCAGGCAGACAGATACTGGCTCCCTTTAGAATGACACCAGAAGCTTAGCCAGTTGTTGAAGTCAGTCATTTTGTCCTTGTACTGCGGTATCATTCTGGGAGATGGCAGAATGCTATTTAGGGCTAGGGTCATACCTGCCTGGGCTACAAGATCAGAGAGCTCTTCCATGTCTCTTTTCATGTAGTCCAGGGAGGTACGTCTCAGGTTGTTCACACCAACATGGACAATGACAGAGTCATATTTCTACTTGTTGTGGAGTGACATGAGTGCATGGGTTGTGTGGTGGATCCTGGCACCCAACAGGCAGCTGACAGTAACCTTCTCCTTGTTTAGCCTGGTGAGTGGGACATCAGTGTGCCTGACTATAGAGTCACCTATGACTAGTGTGTTGGGTACGTTGTTTTGCCTTATTGGATGTGGTTGAGTGACACATGTAGTCTGTGGGCTATGTGTCATTTGGGTTGTGTTGGGGGGTGGAGGTTGCTTGCATTTCTGATTTGGAGGTCTCTGTTGCTTGAGCAGATTATTATTGAGAGCCTCTGTGAATGTTTTTGTGTTTCTATGTGTGGATTTTGGTGGTGTAGATTTAGTGACACTATGTGATGAGTGTGGTGTGGTGCAAGTGTTTATCTTCTCCTCTTGACTGTCAAGTTCAGTCTTGGTTGGAGAGAGCTTTACCTCCAGTTTGGCTAGATAAGTGCATCTCTCACATGTTGTAGTGTTGGGTGGTAGTAGGAGAGGGTTGACTGTGTACATGAGGCAATTTCTACATTCCCCCAAGATGCCCAGATTCATCAAATAGACAGGAGAGAACACTGGGAGCTGACCCTTGGACATGCCTGAATAAAAAAATATTTTCCTCTAGATAAGTGAGGAAAGTGAGTACAAGAGCTGTTTTTCTCTAAGCAAGCGAGGAAAGTAAGTACCAAAACTGTTTTCCTCTAGGTAATGAGGAAGGTTGAGTGCTGTAGTAATTAGTTATTTAGTGCTTACAACAAGTTCTGAACAAGTGCTGATCACGAATAAGCAAATTCAAGTGCTAAAACTAAGAATCTGTAAATGGACTAAACTAGTTACAGGAAAGGGGGTGAAACAAGTGCAAATGCAGGCTTTTAAATCAGAAAGTTGAGAGAAATGGAAAAACTGCCTAAACGGCCAATGACTACAGTTTCTGGGCCAGAACCACTCCTTATGTGGTAGATAGGTTACCTAGTGCTTACCACTCCCACTGATAAGCTAGAAGGCTTTCCTCCAACACAGACAGCTTGGGGGGCTCAGAAGCTTACATACAGTCCTGGATACAGCAAATCTGAATCTGGACTACACTAGTTACAGGAAAAGTAGGAAACAGGCTTAGATTTTTTTTATACAGAAAAGTAGCTAAAACAGCAGTAAAAACAATTCAAATTCAGTGCAAGCTAGCACACTTGAGTATGTAATAATGTTAGTCCAAACAGTTTAAAAAAATGCACTTAAATTAAAAATGACTAACAACAAGTGCAGAAGGAGTCTATTAGGCAGAATAAGGTAAAGAGATGGGGCGGGGGGGGGGCATGTCCCAGATCAAATCTACAGTGGGAGCGGGCAACTGCAAAAGCCTCCAAATTTAAACAACAAGACAGGAATAGGGAGGGTGAGTAGGGGAAAACCAACACCTTCAGCAGAGATCGGAAAAACTATACAGTAAAGCAAAAATAGTGCACAACTCTGAAGTTAGCCAGCAACGATATAAAATTAGTCAAGCAACAATTAACAGTACACAACTCTGAAGTGCCAGAAAAATATACTTAGCTCTGTATATCTCCAGATAGTTTGAAGAGCACTCTGTCAGGACATAGGAAGGCTCCAGCAATGATATTCACATCCTGTGGATTCTTGGCCTTGGACAGTGTTGTTTTAACCTGTGCAGCAGTAATACTGGATGCCTAGCAAGCTACTGTTATTGTGATTGGTCCTTTGGTTGGGGAGAGTGGGGTAAAGTTGGCACTGAATCTGTCGGCCAGTATACTGGCAATATTTGTTTTCTCGGTATAAGAGGTAAGGTGAGCAAATCTGGATATTGCCATGGAGATTCTTTACATAACTATAGAAAGCCTTGTGGTTGTCTTTACTATCTGCTGCAATTCTGTTTTTATAGCTAGCTTTAGAGGATTTGATGAGGGAGCTCAACTTTTTGTTGAGGCTGATAAGGGAGGTTTTCCACTCTTGACACTTCACCTTATTCTGCATCAGTTTCCTCCTTCTGTTGTAGAGTTTGTTTATCGCAGGGAACCACCAGATTGGCTTCCTGTTCTTGGAAGAGAGTGTCTTGGTTCTATTGGGTATGGCGAGATCCATGCATTTGTGTACATGTTCGTACAGTGCAATGGTGTATGATTCAGCAGTCATGCAACTATTCTCAATTTGTATGGGTACCATGAAGTTAGCCATCTCTGTTTTTAGGAGCCCAAAGTTAGCTTTGGAGAAGTTTTTCATGGTGGTTAGCTTTGTGGGGGTGGGGGTGTGTGTGGGAGGGATGTGGATTTCCAAGGTGATTAGTTTGTGGTCGAATCTAACCAGGGAGGAGTTGTCTACTGGTGTAGAGCAACAGTTGCCCATGTTAGCAATGACCAAGTCAAGGATATTTCTATATCTAGTGGGGATAAGAACAAGCTGGTCCAGTGCACTGGAATTAATGAATTCCAGGAAATGTTGAGTAAGCGTACTAGTACAAGAGTAGTTTTCCCAGTTAAGGAGAGGTAGTTGAATTCACCCAGTATGAGAGTGTTAGGTTGGACCCTAATATTCTCCAAGGTGCTTAGGAACGTGGAGTGTGAGTCTTGGGACATGGTTGGGGACCTATAACAGGATACAATCTGAATCGCTGTCTTACCCATTATTAGCTGCACCTGACGAATCTCTGATGCATTATGTTGTGCTACCAGTCTGGAGGTGTGTGCATTCTTTATGAATATGGAAACACCACCGCCTTTGGAGTTTTGGTCCAAGTTCTGGGGCAGAAAGGTGTGGAATAAGTTATAGCCTGGTAGTGCAAGGGTGCTTTCTGCTGCATTTTACCAGGTCTCTGTTACAGCACAAATGTCAATGTTCTCCATTTTAAGGAGTGCTTTGAGTGAGTGCATTTTGAGATTTAGACTTCTAGAATTGAGCAGCATGACCTTCAGATTGCATTTGTTTGTAGCTGTTATGGTGGCAATTTGGTCTTTGGAACACTGCTTAAAAAAGGCACTATAGGGTTGGCAAGAGCCTTGGCCAGTATCTGGAAGCCCAGGGGTGACAGACACAGGCCATCTCTGGCAAAGCATCAAGGTCTTTCAATCATGTCATCCCAGGCAGACAGATACTGGATCCCCTTACAATGACACCAGAAACTTAGCCAAGTGTTGAAATCAATAATTTTCTGCTTGTACCGTGGTATTATTCTGGGTGATGGTAGGATGCTGCTCAGGGCTAGGGTCATACCTGCCTAGGCCACATAATCTGAGAGCTCCTCCATGTCTCTTTTCATGTAGACCAGGGAGGTATGTCTCAGGTCATTCACACCCACATGTACAATGACAGAGTCATATTAGTGCCTGTTGTTGCAGGACCTGAGTGCGTGCATTATGTGGCAGATCCTCGCACCTGACAGGCAGCTGGCTGTTACTTTTTCCTTATTCAACCTAGTGAGTGGTATATCAGTGTGCCTCACTATCAAGTCACCTATGTGTGCTGGGCATGCTGTTTTGCCTTAGGGGCTTTGGTTGAGTGGCCCACTGTTTAGGTGAGTTATGTGTCTCGTGATTAGTGTTGTGTTGTGGTAGTTAAGTGCGTTTCTGCCTTGGAGGTCTCTGCCGTTTGGGTAGATTTTTATTGAGAGCCTCCATGAAGGTGGGTATGTGGTTTGTGTTTTTTTGTGAAGGCGGTGCTGGTGTGTGTTCTGGAGGGCTATGTGTTCCATGTGGTGTGGTGCAAGTGTTGACCTTTTCCTCTTGACCAGCTATTCCGGTCTTGGCTGATGAGTGCGTGGCTTCCAATTTGGATATACAAGTGCATTTCTCGCAAGTCTGAGTGTTGGGAGGTAAGAGGAGAGGGTTGCTAGTGTACATGAGGCAGTTGCTACATTGCCTCAGGATGCCCAAGTTCACCAGATTAACAGGAGAAAGCACAGGGAACTGACCTTTATACATGCCTGGAGGGGTGGGCATTAATAATAAGCACTGGAGCTGTTTCCTTGTAGAACATTTAGTGCTGGTAGCAGTTTTGCGTGATACAATAATTGCTACAAGAAGTCTGTTATGGTAAAGTGCTAGACTAATAAGCTAGTAAAAGTGCAGGAGAGCAGAGAAGTAGCAGATGTAAGGGAAAATTGAAGAGCAGACTTTGGCACCTCTGAGAAGTTTACAAACAGTCCTGGATACAGTTAATAAAGGAAATGTAAATCATATTGACATTACCTTTGTTCTCTGCCTTTGTAAGGATTATAGCCTTCATTTTATTTATTTATTTTTTCTTTATCACATAATCACATAGAACATGTGTGTATACATCCCATTTACAGTACTGTTATTTCTGAACTCCTGTGTGACCAGAACCCTTCTGTGCTCTGCATTTACTTATTTGTTCTGTTTTCCCCACATTGAAAGCCTTTTCTCTCAGCACAAGACATAACCTTTCTCAATAATAAGAGACCTGAAGCTCATAAAACTTTCCCAGGGCACTATAGCCCTTCCCCTTTACCCACAGTTCATGACAACTGAGGGCCTATATCTAGATTTTTATAGCAAAACAGAAGTCGGCAGCTCTGAAAAATTTCACTCTAATTGTTTTTTCTCTTAAATTGTAATGGATATTTTTCTTTTTGTTTCCTACTCAGGTGTGTCTTCTAGATCTGTATTGAGGGTTAATTTGTTCCTTTTCAATTTTCAGATAATTTTCCTTTCAGAACAACATTTGCTTATTCTAATATCCATCCCGTGCTTCTTTGGTGCCATTTTGAAGCATGTTTTTTCCTTTGCTTTGTAAGCCAATTTCTTGTCCTGAACCTGCTCTTCTTAATGATCTTAGTTTGTAATTAAAGTTTCTTTATAATAAAAGGTTTACAGACCAGTTAGTTAAGATCACAACTGTTCTTTTTCTCTATGGTTCAGAATTTCATTGTTTATTGTAGTTTTTTGTATAGTACTGTTACAAATGTTAGCAGTTCTTTGCTGCTAATAAGTTGATGTGTAATGCCTTTTTTCCTCTGTACAGGTAAATATCTCTGGCAGTTAGCTGAAAATTTGAAATTTACCATCATTATTTGCCTTATTCTTAAGCTGCCTTTTGTTGTGGTCAGATAGCTAATTAAGCAGTTCTGTTTGTAACCTGGTGTATTCATTAGTCTCTCTCCTACAAGTTGGAGTAGGTTTAATGCTGTTTTTTTTTTTTTTTTTTTTTTTTTACATGCGACGACATTCATTATTAATTTCTTATGCAGGCTGTTTTCTTTCATGTTTGTCCTATGTTATGCTCTTTTTTTGGATGATGCAGCCTCCTTTCTCCAGAATGAACATGCATTGTTTGATATTGCTGTGCTATATATTGTTTGCAGAGATAACTGATTTTGCCTCCTGCTACTCTTCGCCTAATGCAAATCTCCTATGCCCTATTTTCTCTGATGCAACCTCCCTTTTCCAGAGTGAATCTATGCCGAATTATATTTTTCTATTAATTCAGTTCTGCTTAGACAATAATCTGCTCAGTCTCCAGGAAAAGTTATTTATTTCTATACCATATTCTTGCTACTTGACTTGCAGTGTTTTTTTC
Source organism: Protopterus annectens (assembly GCF_019279795.1). Lineage (NCBI taxonomy): Eukaryota > Metazoa > Chordata > Ceratodontiformes > Protopteridae > Protopterus > Protopterus annectens. The sequence continues at coordinate 957,719,258 of NC_056734.1, read as the reverse complement.
TTGACTTCACCACCATATCTGGCATGTGTGTGGTGTAGCCTAGTGTTGACTACCACTCTCATGTGTCCTAAGTACTTGTGACCACTTCTTTTCTTCTGTTCTGTCTCAGTATCAGAAGTGATTTTCCCGTGTGCCTGCTCTTTGGTTTGTATTTCAGGGTTTTGGTGTTTTTGTTTTGTTTTTTGCATGCTGAGTCTTCATGTTTTTCTCTGTGATTTATTTATTTTTTTACTGGTGCTTTGCCGCTATTCCTCTCATAGCCCTTGTTTTAGCTTTGGTGATAGATGTACTGTTTGGATCTGGATTTGCCTCTATCAGGATCAGCCTTGCTTTTGGGGTTCATGCCTTCCTTTATTATGACCTCAGACATCAGATGCTGCCCTTTCTTGTCTCCTTATGTCTTTAAGGAACTTACAGGTTCATAGTTTCACAGGTAAGTAATAGACTAACTGCCTTTGCGGGCCATTTTAAGTACAGCCAATTTCAATTTTTTGTGGTTGAAATAATCTGTCCCATTTGGTGATAGAATAGCCTTATCCATCCAGTTGTCGACAATTTTATATTACTTCTAATGAGAAGAACAGGTATCATACCATAGATAATTTGTTGGGATCCATGCATAGGTTAAAACATTTAGGATCTGTATCTATGCATTAGTAGTACAGAGGGCAGTCCTGGGATAAATTTGTGTTGTGGTTGAAAATGGACAGGGATGTAATTTGTTTTATGTGGATGGGGAATATGTTCCATAGCAGCGATATCCTCTGTGAAATGTACCTATCCCTCCAAACTGTTCTGCTGATGTTGCAGAAGACATTTAGATCCCTAGACTGGGTATTTCTGATGCCACTGAATGTGCAGTAAATCTATCAGTAGTGGGTCAGGGGATGCCTTGTGTGCTAGACACAAGTAGACTCTTAGCAGTCTAGAGGATACTGAATATAGTGACAGGGGTTTGAGTCAGTCCATGTAGGACATGTTGTTTAGGCTTTGTATCCTTTTAAATAAGGTATCTCTGTGGGCATTCCATTTGTTGCATATGTCCGGACAGATTCATGCCAAATGGGGCATTATATTCAATAACTGGCCTAATGAGAGATGACTAAAGGGGGACACTGACATCCCTAGAGTTAGACACAATACCTTTGTTTATAAACTGTGCAGTATAGAAGGACTTTCTTACAACAGTAGACACCAGTTGGTCTAAAGTAAGGTCACTGTCCACATAAGTTCCCATATCCCGAGCAGTTGGGTAAAGTCTTAGAGGCCTATTGTCAATGGGGTAGTTCTCTGGGGTAGGTAACTTCCGAAAGGATATAGTAATGCATTCTTGGCATTTTGTTTCAGTCTGTGATTTTGACACCAGTTATTCATTGAGACAAACCTTCCTGCAGCATGGATAAGTCATTTTGGGATTCAGTGAAGTCTCCTAGCCTGCAGTCATGCCAAGCAGGTGCAGTCCCAGCACAGCACGGTCAAGGTATGCAGTGTGTACTGTTTTTCCTTCATCCATTGCTTTGGTGACCTTTTCAAAAAATCCACCAGGTTCAGTAAGCATGACCTGCCCTTGATGAATCCAAACTGAGAAGGATCCAGTGTTTGGCGGTTCCCTATATCCTGACATTAATTTAATGATAAGTCTTTCCATGGCTTTGCATATGAGACTGGTTAGACTTACGGGTATGTAATTGCCTGGACCTGTGGAAGGTCCTCACTTATACAAGGGATGACTGTAGCTGTTCTCCATTCACTTGGTACTAAGCCTGTATGAAGGCTGAGACTGAATAGTGTCATTAGTGGTGTGGCTAAATTGAGCTTCATGCTATTTAAGATGCATTCAAATATTGCCAGGACCCAATGATGCAGTTTTTTTTATCTTCCTACAACCATTTTCCCTTCAGTTTTGCTAATCACTTCATCAGGATAGACTTCTATACTGTTGACTTCAACTCTGATACCTTCTTGGGATCTTAAGGTTTCTTCAAGGTCAATCTTGACTTTAGTGGAATTGACCTCAAGTTATACTGGCTTCAGCTCTCAACCCTTAAATATGTTGTGATCAACAGATCCCTTTAATTTCATTCTTATCCTTAGTGAGTTCAATTTGTACAAATATGCTTCTGCTTCTCTCATCAATGAGATCTCCTCAGAGCATGTCAGTTCCTTCAACTTGACCTTTGCTCGAGGGTGAAGTTAACCTTGATTTTTATGGGTGTCAGTCTCCATCTTCTTGAACAAAACATCTTTTTGTTGACAGCTTTCCATGAAGGTGGACCTTGGCAGCTATAGGGTCAACCTTGATGCTATCTACATCCTTTGACATCAGTTGTGACCTCTGCTTCCATGTTGGCATGAGGCTAACCAGGCTTTCATCTTCCTATCATCACTTACTGTTACTTTAGGCCATTCACTTTGAGGTCCTTTAGGGAATCCTCCTCTCAACATCAATACCTTTTTCTTGTCTGGTGTCCAGTTCTACAACAGGCTTCTCCTGACCGGGTCTCTTGTGACATATGCTGTATGTTCCCTCTTCACCTTCCATATTTTCATTTCTTTCTGGATTCCTAGGTCAATAGATATTGATCCCCAGCTGTTGTAGTTATACTTGATGGTTGTTGTTGGAGATGTTTAGGTCCACAAAAATATAAACGATCCAATCCAACTAAAGCACCAAAATCCAAGACAGTCAGGAAAGCAGATCAACGTGGTGATTGTAAAAATAATAATTTAATATTGCAACTCCAAAATTCAATAAAATAGGCTCAACACGAACCCAATACACAAATCAAATGTTTAGCGCGCTTTCACCTAGTAAAGTACAAGGCTTCCTCAGAACAATGAACAAAATCCATCAAATGTATTAAATACTCTCCATCTTAATTAATCAATTATTTCTTAAAGAAATCATCCCTACCCTAAGTATTATAATTAAATGTATATGTAAATTAAGATAATCATGTAACTTTTTTAAGATTTGTTAGTATAATTTGTTCAACATGACACTTATTAATAAATTACACTTTTGTTAGCATAAATAAATAAATATGTTAATACACATTATTGTGACAGTTAAAATAGTGAATGACCCTGTTGTAAAATACAATTAGTGTTGTTGAACATAAAATCATAACTTGGCTTGTCGCAATTTTAAAACACTTTTAATGCTGATGTGGTCGTTGAGTCCAGGAGGTCTACCAGCATCCATCCTTAACTGTCAGTATAGCTCCCTAAATTCAACCCTGGACTCCCAATTACTACCACGAGGGTCAATAGCTACCTGTTCCACCACTGAAAATGTAATATTCATGTCATTACATAATAAAGAGTGCTGGAATCTGTGTATGGACAGCTGACTGGTACCAGATTCTGGTGAGATTTACAGAGGGACAGTGCAAAAAAGAAAGAAAATTGGGTATGTTTCTGTCCTTTTATTTTTCAGAACATACCTGATATTTCTTCTTTTTTTTGTGCAGTTTCTCCATACCATATTCCAATAGAAAGGTGTGGCTGCCAAATGGTTCTTTAGCAGCAGGACTTTTTTCTATTGGTATATGCTTGATTTGCAATGGGCATGTTGGTTGGGCTGACCAAATAGTGTGCATGTTTTTGAATACTAATGAGCTACCATTGTATAATATGCATTATATCCTTTTTGTGCCAGTCAGTCTTGACCATGGGCTTTTATGAGGAGATCTCCTAACCCTTCCTCTATGCAGTCTGCTGCCGGCTATATTCATTGATTTCCATAAGCATCATCAGCTGTTCAGAGGTGGCCAGTAGTCATTCATGTTGAGATCCCATCTCATGACTGGCATTTATGCAAGCTGTACGATGATTTACTTGGACTCTAGGCACATCTAAGCCTTGGGATGCTTTTTGTTCTTACATCCTTCCTCTTCCTTAACCCATTAGCACAGTGTTACTTGTACCATAGGTATTTTCTCACTCACCTTGTCTATTTTTCTAGCATCGTGGTTTATCTTGGAAGGTTAAACCACTGGTTTCTCAGCAAGATAATCCTTTTTCTCTGTGTGCTCTATCCTCTCATTTCTGCCTAGCTTGAGGTAGTATCCTACATGCACTATACCATCCTCCTTGTATGGTCTTTCCAACAATTAATATTCATTCATTGTTGATGCAGTGCTTAATTGTGGTGGATATCTTTGTACCACATAAATCCAAAAAGCTGTCTTGGTTGATCCATGTAACATTTCATCTTCAGAGACCTCAGAAATGTTTGCCCTTTGATAAACTATTTCATTTCAGCCCATGGCCTACTTTCTCCCTCCCGACGGTGGTTATTTGCTACAGCATCTCAAGGTCACTTCCAGGTGATATACCCTTGATATTTAATTCCTAATGGTGTCTTTTTCAATTGCAACTCTATTGCCTGTAGCCATCTAAGATTTTCTCAAAACTTCCATGTCCCTTTGGAGAGGCTGTATTCTCAGAATACTTGTTCTCTAAACTATTTGTCTCTTAAGTGTCATGCAACTTCAGCCCCCTACAGCTTTGCAACTGTTGCTGATATTTGGCAATCACTTTCAAGATTTAGGACAAAACTGTGCATATCCTGAGCTCATATGCCTTTTTTGTCAATGGTCAATATAAATCTGTGATTTTATGGATTTCTGTAGCAGTAGTCAATAAGCAAATGTCTTCTGCACCTCCAATTAACCAACTACCAGTTGTATTTTACAAGAGTTTTCGGTCCAGAAGTCCACCCTTGGTCCTTCTGGATTTCCAGCTGTATGTATTTAGCTTTATACTCTCTTCTGCAGGTGAAGGATATGAAACCTCTGATGTCAGATATGAAAGGCACATACTTACTGTGATGGTACAGCTGTGCTGGTAGTTTCAATCCTTCACATTACCTACCTCCTTTCCCTGGTGTTTGGGCCTAGACAAGGTTGGTATAGTTTTCTTTTGCCTGCTTTTCTCTTTCTATTTTTTTCTTGGTCTATCTTTGCAGGCTTCAGAAATCTGGAGATGGGTACATATTCTGCCTTGGGGGTGAAGAAGAGTTTGGGTGGCCTAGGAAAATGCTTATGAGATAGGATGACAGTCTTAATCTACAGCTGAAGCATATGAAATTGCCAATGCAGATCTTTTGTTATGGTAAATATGTAACTTTTATTTATCTTCAAGGTAAATTCTGATGCATTGCAAACCCAGAGTTTTTTAACAGTGTATTGAGGACTTGCATTTTTTTAAATGACACACTTTTGCTTGAAGTAGCATATAAAACTGGGTAAAATTAATATTTATAAATTTTAGTAAGCACAGCTAATTCATTTTAATCTTTTTTGCAGAGTCTCCAAGAAGCCGTGAGCCTACATGTTTTGAGTTGCTGAAAGCAAATGGCCTTCGTAAAGAGAATGAGCAAAAGAAAGAGCTCAGCCTGTTGTGCTCCTTTTATACTAACTCATGTTTTGAGTCAGTCTTGGGATCCTCAGTCTGTGCTCACATTGCAGAGAAGAAATGCAGACTCAAGCAAAACAAGTGTGGTAAGTTCATTGTTAGGTGGTCTGTCATTCACTGTAGCCTTTAAGGTTTATTTGTAGTATGGCTTGTTCTTTGCAAGATTTAGAACTAAATTTTTGCACTGGCATAAAATTATATTTGCCTACAGCCAACAACTAGAAAGGGTTTTCCCACACTCCACCATCTGCAACTGCACCAAGCTCCACTAATACATTTCGTTGTTGTTTTGTCACAGGATAAACAATGTTTTTGACTTCCTTCATGAGGTATGTAAAGTTTGGTGTAGTTTGTTGAGAACAGTCTCTTATAAGTGTAAATAAGGAAAAGAAGCAGCTTCAAGTCCTGTTTGCCTTCAAACTGCTTTAGGCATTTGTTGCAAACTCCTTGCTGAACTGTACTTTTACTCACTGATTAAAAGTTTCATAGGTTCAGAGTTATATAGTAGGCTAACAAGCATCAGGGTCTTTGTAAGCCTCATCATGCAATCAAACTCAGTTGAGTCCCTATGTATCATGGGCATTTATTAGGAGGGGATATGTTAGCTAGGAAGTTCAACCTCTGTCTATCAGAGATATGGGGGCCAGACCTAGGGAGAATTTCCAATTTCCCATCAATTTGTCAAGGTTATGCTTAAATAGGGGTAGGGATAGACTCTGCTTCACATGGGTGGAGAGTCTGCTCCAGAGCATAGGGATCCTCTGAGACACATATCATATGACCTAGTGGTTCTGATGTTGTTCATTTTGTGGATGTGCAAATCCAAGGATGTCTTTTATGCCAGGAGCCTCTGTGTAACCTATAGGAGACAGATAACAAAGATAGAGCTTTAAGGTAATATGTAGAAGACAATGCGTTTATACCCTGGATATTCCTGTTAAGGAATGATTGCGGACATTCTAACTGTTGTATATGTTTGGTCAGGTACATGCCAAAGGGGACATTACATTCAATGATGGGTCTGATTAGGACCAAATCAATTGGTACTGTGACTTCCCTGGACCAGGATGTCATGCCCTAACTTATAAAATGGGTGACATACAATGATAGTCTTACTGCCTTGGCCACATGTTGGTCAAAGGCCAGATTACTGTCTACATTTGTTCCCAGATTCATGACCTCTGAGTCAACTCTTATTGTTGGAAAATTAGCCTGGGTGGCAGTTTTCCAAAAAGGCACTATAATGCATTTCTTGGTAATGAGTTTTAGTCTGTAACTTTGGCACCAGTCACCTGTCTGTGTTACAGTCTCTTGTAAGATGTTTGTGTCATGGGGGAGGGGGGTAGAATCTATCATAGTTCCCAGTTTGCAGTCACCTGAAAATTTAGTCAACCAAAGGCACTTGAAATTAGTCTTTACCTCTGATAAGTAGGTGCCAAATAGGAGCAGTCCTAGCATGGAACCCTGAGGTACCCCTGTGGTGTCTGTTCTCTTAATAATCATTGCTAGTGTTCATTGATTAATATAAATCATTCTAGCTGTTGTATTGCTGGCCACAACAGAAGAAGAGAAGCTATCTTGAAGCCTGCCTTATGGAAGAATTGTTAATCAGAACTGACCAGAAACGAGAACTTGCTCAAGTATGAGTGGAAAGGAGTATTTTAGAAGGTACAGAATGGTTAAAAAGTAATGAAAGGTTGGCTCCATGGCAAAAGATGCAACATGCTTTCTAGGGCTGTTATATGGCAATCCAAGTGATATATGTGGAGGTCTGTTTTGTGTGAAGAATTACACTGGCAGTTATTTAAGCGTTTATCCATAATTTTAAAAGATGCAATAGATCTTTATAACCATGAAATGATTTTGTAACAATCCTTTATTGCAAACTGTAGTATGAAGGACAGTGACATTACAAGTATTATGTCTGGCCTCATCCTTGTGCTCTATACAATCATGTTTTACAAACTCAACTTGTAATAAATCCTCAGTTTTGCAAATACATTTTAAAGTGGCTGTCACATTTGAAATATTGTATCTGCTTTTTGAATTCCTCTGAAGTGGTTAAGGCATGAAGTACTTATTTTCATGTTTTCCCACTTTTTGGCTATCTTTTTATTAATCTGACTACTAAAGCACTTGTCAACTTACTTTCTGTTTACTTAGTAGCCCCACCCCTCAAGCTGATATCATGTTAGGGAAACTAAAGCAGTGTGAATGTGAGAAAGTTCACAGCATGCCAGCATGATCCTGACGTGTTACAATCCACTGTTTATACACATTTCATTAGGTGCATGTGAATAAATGTGTTGAGCCTTTTATATCCTTTTTGGTTTTGTAATGTAACAAGTGTGATTTTAAAGAAACATAATTACCCTTTTCAATATTTGCAGAGTAACATTTGTGTTATGAAAGATGAGGATCTGCTTCAGGGTTGCTATGCTCACATATTTTCATGTTGTAATTCTGTTAAGAATTGCAGTAGTAAAACATTTGTTGAATATGCTTTACTGTAACTAGCTGCTGTAAATGATTCAGTGTAGATATGGCAGATGTGCATGAGAATACAAGCATTTTAAATGGCATGGCTTAATAAATCAAATATACACATGCAATTTGAGAGCATTTCTTTCACTGTGCTTGTGTGTATGTGAGAGAGAGATACTGTCACAGCAAGAATGGTTTCAGCTGTTTCTGTTTTCATTGTTATTGAATTGTCCAAGCTTTCTTTTCTGCTTTATCTTTATTACAAATGGGAAAATTAGATATGTGTGTGTTAATTGTGTTATGAAGTATCCCTTATTTATGTGTTTTATTTTTAACATAGAGAATTATGAGCAGGTCACAAATCATAAATGGCTTATTTTGGGTTTGAGATAATGGATGCTAAGAAATTCACCCTGAGACCAACGCCTGAGTGGTGAATCTTGGCATCCATGTCAAGACCATATAATAAAAAATGAAAATGCAATCATAATTCTTTGTAGGGAATGCAGGTTTACCTGGTTCATGTACTACTAGCTACAGAAAAACAAATCTCTTAAGTGTTTTACTGGCTTTTAAAGCCATAAAACAGGGGCACTGTCAGAAAGACAGTGTAAGAGATTCTGTTATCTTAGAAAAAGTCAGGGACACAGCACCAGTACAGACAGCAGCCAGAAACAAACCTGTTTTTTATTCTGCTATGTTTGTTTGCTGGTCACGTCTGGCAGATATAACTGCTTAGTGTGATACCTGATCTTAACAACTGAATCAAGGGATGTTTAACAATTGTTAATATTGGGTCTCACACTATAGAAATACTTAACTGATTTGTCATTTTCCAGATACTGGAGTATAATCACTGCACTCCATGCCCTACATGTACAGTTATGGTCATGTGGAATGCTTTGCAAGTTATTTGTAAGTTAAAGCAATTATATTCATTCATTATAATGGTCACTGAATCTAATCTATATTATCCAATTTAATGTGACAATGGAATAACATAGAAGGTGTATGATTAAGTTTAAAGGGTTACTGAACTAATGATTTTGTCAGTGTCTCAACAAATAGCAGACTTGTCATGGGTGCTGGAGTGTCAGAAGGGTTTTGTTTGTATTTCCACACCAGACTCTCTGGTCGTTTCCTAGTACTGGCACTACTGTGTAGCATAGTGGGTATGCTATGCTTCATATGCCATTTGAATCCAAGGTGCCATTTATCTAACCTCAAGGTAGCTCAGCTGCATCTAAAGTATCCCATGGCAGTTATCGTGGCCAAATTTCTTCTAGTCAGCATGAACACCACACCTTTTGTATTCCATGGAAAGTGGGAAAGATTAATGATTGTGGGATGATGTAAAAATGAATCTAGCTAACATCCTCAAAAAATTAAGCACACAGTGAAATGAAATGATCAAGAAATATAAAAGAAATACACTTCTTATGTCAACATGTGGAACTGCTATTCATACCAAACTTTTATTAGCTATTGATTTATATTGTATTTGTGAAGGATTTCTTTCTTCTCATTAAAATAACTATTTGAAATCACTTATTGTCTGTTAGTGTAGTGACATGTTTTACATTTTTGAGAGATGCCTTACCATACTCTCTTTTTCTGCTTCCCATTGTAAATTTTATTGTCACCATATTCTTTGCAGACAATATCCTGCTGCTGCTTGTCTTTACAACTCAGACTCACAAAATTGTGTTTTATTGTGATGTTGGTGGATCCCAAAATACACCGACAAGAGATGCTATCTTTTTTACTTTTCCACATCATGACCACTCACCAGAGCTTTTTGTTCAATATGTTAACTTTGTATAGTTGGAAAGACATTGAGTTTACTAATCAGGTGTTTCTTCACATACATGTTCAACTCACTTTTCAGATGACCATTTTTTTCCAGTTTGATGCAGTATAGGTTCATAGGTTCATAGATTGGTACTGGGCTATCTGCCCGAAGGCATATATTAGCCCAGCCACGTTGTGCGGTATTCACCGCCCCTTTAGTAGTTCCCTAGACCCTAGTACTAGCAGCTAGTACCCTTGGCCCCTATCTAGTAGTGCTGTTGGTGTGATCCCCGGTGTGAACTTTCTGTTACCCATCCACTCATCAAGGTTCATCTTGAACAGTGATAGTGAGGGGCTCTGTTTTATGTAGATCGGGACCCTGTTCCATAGTAAGGGAAGTCTCTGCGAAGGGAATCTATCCCTCCAGCATGTTCTATTTATTGTTGTGTTGAGGTTTATATCCCTAGAGCATGTAGCTCGAGTAGATTTGGTTTTGCTAAGATGGAGAATGTACAACAATTCTGGGTTGGACATGGCTGTGTACGTTACACAGAGATCGCCTCTGAGAAAGCAGTATGCAACAGAGAACAGTCTTAGCTTTTTCAATCGTGCTACATAGGGCAACTGTTTGAGGCCAGTAATCCTCTTGGTTAGGTACCTCTGTGGTCTCTCCAGCTGCTGGAGATGTCTAGCCAGGCACATTCCAATTGGTGCATTTTACTCAATAATGGGTCTGATTAGGGAAGAGTAGAGGGGCACCATTACATCCTTAGATCTTGATGCGAACCCTTTCGTGATCAGATGGGTCACATGGAAGGATTTTCTAACCACTTTGGCAACATGGTTATCAAAGGAAAGCTGACTATCTACTTGGGTCCCTAGATCCCTTATTTCTTCTTCAGATTTCAGGGGATTACCTCCTATGTTGTAGTTTGTGGGTACTCTGTTTTTTCCAAAAGGGATTATTACACATTTTTTTGCATTTAGTTTGAGACCATGGCTTTGACACCATGCATCAGTCTCATTTAGGCCCTTCTGGAGGATCTCCATGTCAGCCGGAGACTCTATTATAGCACCCAGTTTGCAGTCGTCCGCAAACTTAGTCAGCCACAGCCCTTCCGTGCTTGCCTGTACTTCTGAGAAGTATATGCCAAACAGGAGGGGCCCCAGGACAGAGCCCTGAGGCACACCACTCATTACTGGTCTGGATTCGGACATAGATCCCGCTACTCTAACTTTATGGGATCTGTCTGAGAGCCAGTTTGTGATCCATCTTGTGACGTAAGGGTTTATGCCCAGGCTGGTGAGCTTATCAATAATACCTGAATGGGGAATGGTGTCAAATGCTTTAGCAAGGTCAAGGTAAGCCGTGTGTACATCCTTTCCCTTATCTATAGCCTGAGTAACTGTCTCAAAGAAATCCACCAGGTTCAGGAGGCATGATCTGTCCTTGACGAAGCTGAACTGTGTGGGGTCCAGCGACTGGAGGTTCCCAGTCTCTCCATTTATGAGTTCCATAATGATTAGCTCCATAGCCTTACAGATCAGACTGGTCAAGCTTATTGGTCGGTAGTTCCCAGGGTCAGTTGTGGCCCCACCCTTGTGTAGTGGGACCACCGGTGCCGTGCGTCATTCTATGGGCACATATCCTGTGGAGAGGCTGAGACTGAACAGGGTATTAAGATGCGGGGTTAATTCCTTTTGGAGCTCGCGTATGACACAGCCTGGGACACCATCTGGTCCCATGGAGGCAGTGTTTTTAGCTTTAGATAGAGCCTTGATAACCAACGTATCAGTAATAATTGGACTTACACAATCCCCTGGAATGGTAATAGGCCCTGTAGGTGGTGAGGGGGGGGGGATTTGCACTGAACCTATCAGCCAAGATGTTGGCAATGTCAGAAGGGTACAGTACAGAATGAAGTTGTCCAAATATCTACTCTTAACATGTACTACAGTTCCATACATATGTCTTCAAATGATTCAGTTGGCAATCAGCAATATTCCACACACACCACCTGGCCATGTCAAGTCCTCAGAGGAAACAGGATAGATTAACCTCTGAAGAATTGGTCTCTATTGTGAGTTTTATGATTGAGATTGTACTCCTTCATATCACTGTGTACTGATTGAGAAACTTCACTGGTGAGAAATCATGTATTAAATTGTTAAACTAAAATGTGTGTTTACTGAAGTATCAGAAACTTCTTCTTTCGGCTTTTCCCAGTTAGGGGTCGCCACAGCGGATCACCTGTCCGTTTATGATTGGCAGTGGAGTTTTTCAGTGTTGAGTTGCCAGCCCAGCACCCAACCCTCCACAGAAGGCACACACACACTTACACCTAGGGCCAATTTAAAGTGGCCAATCCACCTGCAGCATGTCTTTGGGATGTGGGAGGAAACCAGAGCACCCGGAGGAAACCCACGCGACCACAGGGAGGACATGCAGACTCTGCAAAGAAGGCACCTCAGCCGAGAATTGAACCGAAGAACCTCTTGCTGTGAGGTGGCAATGCTAATTGCTGCACCACCGAGGCTACCATTTTCCTTAATTAATGGAAAGCATTATATGGTATAATTTTGCAATACTTCAGTATACAAAGATGTGTATTTATGGGAAATCTGTATTCAGTTCAGTCAGACTTACTCGTACATGAGTATATAGTAGATGTTAGGAATATGGACGCAATATGTATATATCTGAGTAAATAACATGTACATAACTATATTGCAGGTAATCTTGCTATCTATCTATCTATCTAACCTATCTATACATGTGTATAGATATATTTTTAATCTGCATATATAGACATGACTTAGACACATACATATCATACACATATGTGTAGACAAATATAAATGATGTCTTTTACAAATATTGATAGTCCCCCACAATGGCCTATAGGTCTAAAGATGTGATACTCCAGAAATAGAGGAAGTGCTTTCATTGATCTGAAAACTTATATCTGTAAGTACACATACATGGATGTTTTCCAGTGCTACAGCAACCTCATGTTCAGGCTTTTGTCTATTAAGACTCCTGCCGGTGATTACAGCAACATTCCCTGTGTGCACTTTTTTGTTTTGTAGTGTAGTGTTTCTTTGTGATACGTTACCTGGTGGTCCATTAGTTTATCAAGTGTGTGGTTAACTACAGCAGTGATGTATGTGGACCTCATCAAATTTTGCTCAAGTTTTTTCTTCTGGAATGCTGGATTTTGGAAGTTTGGGCCTGCAGTAATAAGTCGAGCTGGATACAGAGTGTGGGATGTGGGGGCTGTGTGATTTAAGGGGACCAGATCTGTTTTGTTACTCGGTAGCTGGACTAGATTTGAGAAGTGGCAGATGGTGTTGGAGGATGGTACTGGTGATGATGACGGTGATGGTCTGGAAAGTGAATTGGTGGTTTGGGCCTGCAGGTGGCGGCGGTTGTGATGTCTGTAGAATCAGAAGGATGGACATAGGAAACACTGGGCCTTGTAAGTTGCTGGATGTAGTGGGTGATGGCAGTGGAATGAAGTACTGAGTGCTGTAGTCCTTGAAATCGTGTTCAGTTTCAAAGCTTCTTGTACCTTCGGTTAGCTCAGTGACTGCTGCTGTATGTGGTTTTGTGTTGTTATTGTTTCTGTGCTGCAGTGTTATGTTTTTCTGTTGTGCTTTAGAGAAACATAATTTCATTCAACTGTATGCTATGCCTGTGTATGGATGAATGACAATAAAGTTATGTTTTGATCTTTTGATCTTTTGATTATTAAATTAGAATTTACTAGGTAATAATGACTATCAAATGGACTCTCTCTCTGAATAAGGCAACATAGGGCAGCAAAGCCTTTAGACAGAATTCAAAAGACTTGATAAAACAAAAGCAGAAAATTTTTAGCAAAACAGGAAGGCTTGCCATCCATCTCATTCCAACCTGACACATACTGCTTCCCACTTAAATGACACCAGTTAACTTTGAATCTTGGCATCGTGCCACTGAATATCACTGTCTTTCCTGCCTCAGACACATGCATAGCAAGCTCTGTCTTATCAGTTTGCTGTTCTTCCTCATACAGCACCCAAAGTTATTTACACACATGGAGCACTATCTGGTTAAAGCACTATCTCGTTAAAGTCCTATTAGCCAAGATGGAGTGAGCTAAGACTCCTTGTAACACATGCAAGCACACACACACACACACACACACACACACACACACACACACACACACACACACACACACACACACACACACTCCACTGCTGCCGGAACACCAGAAAACTACTGGTTCCATTCACACTCATAGCATTGAAATTAATTCAATTTGGCATTAGGGAAGTGCTGAAATCCTAAGTGTATTATTTTTAGTATGGTGCTTTAAAGCTATATATGTATGTATATGTGCATGGGTCCACTTCACATGACTGAAAGCTCAAAATACTGAAATTCATTTGACTGACTCCACAATCCCGAATGTTCAAAATACTGAAAACTCATTTGACTGATACTGAAAGCTTACAATACTGAATTGCAAAATACAAAATATTAAGCCATAGAAGTGACATGTTTCCCTTCACCTGTGAATTACTTAACATAACAAAATATGCACAGATCTATGAATACCAAACATTTCATCACAAACAACATTATTAGCATTCACAAAACCTAAGTTCACAATACCAAATAAACTGCACAAATATCACCAACAATTTGTCACACCAAATGAAAACTATAAAAGAAAAAAAATGCACACTTACAACACCAGCGACTAATTCTTTCCAAAATTAAAAACTACTTACTTACCTTATTAACAGACACCGATGATGTAAAACCAAACTAGATGGGGGCCTACATTCCCCACACACCCCAGTGTTGGGGGCTGTGTCCCACAGACCCCCCAAACTATATATACTAACTCTGGGATTGCACTTCAGTGGGGGAAAAGGGCATATACCCTTTACTTACCTTGCAGTACTGTACACACTGCCATTTTGTATTTTGCAATTCAGCATTGTAAGCTTTCAGTATTCTGAAATTCAGTCAAATGAATTTTCAGTATTTTGAACATTCAGGACTGTGGAATCAATCAAATGAATTTCAGTATTTTGAGCTTTCAGTCATGTAAGGTGAACCCTTATGTATATATGTATATACGTGTCAGTGGTATCGCTGTCCCCTACAAACTACTGCTCCCCCCCAAAAAAAAAAACAAAAAACAAAAAGACTTCTGCAGAACTGAAGGATGCCAATTGGCTTTCTGCAAACAGTACCCAATCCACTTGCCCGACCCCCAGCTCTGAAGTGAAGAGCAAAAATAAAAGTCTGATTCTTCTAGTGGCACACCAACCGGGTGATCAGATACATGCCCCCTCACTCTTTCCCTGGCTGTTCAATAGAAGAACATGAAAAGGTCCACTTTTTTGCAATGACACCCCTCCATTTTTTTTCTGGACTATCCAGAAATCAAGCTGATTCTCTGATAGTCCAAAAAATAGTGTACAAACTCCGGTATTCTGTTTCATAAGGGAAACAGACTATCGGAGTTTGTAAATCGGCTGATTTACTATGCTTTTTTACAGAAAAGCATAGTAAATCAGCTGAAAGCAGGTAGCAGGAACGGAAAAAAGAGGGCGTTCCATGCCGGGTTATGTCATCATGATGTCACAAAATGGGCAGAATGTGGGTGGTAGAGGGGGTGGGACAGGGGGGTTACTGGTGGCTTTATTCTGGTTTTAGCCACGATGAAAGGTGGCAACCCTAAATGACACATCAACCAGGTAACCAGATACATGCCCCCTCCCTCCTGCCTTAGCTCTTCAGTGGAAGAGCAAAAGAAGTAACTGTCCACGATCAAGTACCTGGGGATCCTGAAATGCAGGAGCCGAACAGAATTTATCTCTGTGCCCTTCTGCCAACCCTCCATTTTCACATTTAGTAAAAAATAGAATAAAGTAAAATAAAATAAAATAATAAGGAAGAAGTATTTCTTTCTTATAAACTGTTCATATCTGCTTTCTCAATCAGGCTAGTCATTAAAGTTACATAGCTCTCACTCAGAAAATGGCATCCTTTTGTTAATCATCAGGTAAATTCATTTTAAGGCAACCCAGGAGCACTATCTGCATAAGTAACTTGCTCAGAGTCACACGGTAGGCAAATGGCGGTAGAAAGACTCAAACAATACATCCTTGATTACAACAGAAAGCTGACTAAGAACTTGGGACCTTAGTCCTCTGTATTAACTGGCAGGTCTACATTAATTTCTTCAGTTTCAGGCAAATCCCTGAGGATTACAATCAGTCAATAATACTAATCATTAAAGGTTTTTAGTTCTTCTAATTGAAAGTGCATGTGGAAGCAAAACCTGTTGTTTTGTTAGCTTTTTAAGTGAATTAGAGCCACCTGGTATTAAGGCTTTCAGCTCTTAATGAACTGCTTCAAGTTATCAAAAATACAGGGTTTGAATCCTTCCATCTCCATTTCCTCACTATATGACCTTGAGTAAGTCATATAACCAGACAGTACTCCCTAGTTGCTTCTTAAAAAAGGGCACTTTGTCCAGTTGGATTACCCTGCTAACAAATAGGCAAAATAAAATAATATTTAAAATTTGCCCCCTTTTGGCCCTTTGATGTCCTATTATTTTTGCCTTCACCCATAATTCTTCAACAAAGATGATGAGAGGTATTTGTGGTCTGTTCCTTGTAAAATTTGTATCTTCCTGTCAAATTGCTGTGAATTAAAAAAAGCAGTGCCAGTAGCTCAGCAGGTGGCACTCGCCTTTGGTGCTTGAAGACCAGAAGGTTTTGTGTTCTATTCCCACTCCAGTGGCAGGGACTGTACTCTCAAGTGTGCCACCTTTCAGATGAGATGTTAAACCAAGACCCCATCTGCTGGAGTTGGTGGTCGCTCAAGTGGATGCAAATGATCTCATGGCACCCATTGAAAAGAGTAGAGGTCCTTTATTTATATACACAAAGAGCTCTTATTTACAACATATTTCCATATTGACAAACATTTGCAAATATACAAGCATATAGATATAGGTTTATAGGTTCACAGGTGTGTACTATGCTAATGGCCCTGAAGCCTTTACAAGCCTAGCCCATAGTGTCCTGGCATTGTGCCACCTGACGTTAGTTCCCAGTGCCCCTATCAAGTACAGCCACTGGAGTGATCCCCAGAGTGAACCTTCTATTACCCATCCATTCATCAAGATTTCTCTTGAAGAGGTGCTCTGCTTGACATGTATGGGAAGTCTATTCCAGAGTATGGACAGTGCAGTGGTGAGGAACCTGTCCCTCCAACATGTTCTGTTGATTGTGGTAATGAGGTTGAGGCCTCCGGAGCGTGTGGTGCAGAGGGATTGGGATTTCTTTAGATGTAGCATTTCTAACAGAGCTGGGTCAGACATGGCTTTGTAAGTCAAGCAGAGATTGCTTCTAAGTAGGCAATATGAGACAGAGAATAGCTGGAGTCTTTTGCGTCTGCCCATGTAGGACATGTGCATAATGACCAAGGGAAGCTGCTGTAAACGCCAATAACTAGTCCACCAAGTAAAATAAAAAGATTTATTCAATCCACAAATAAATGAGCGCTTTCGTCATACAGACTTCAACAGATCTACAAACCATTTTAAAATTACATGCCATATATAGCAAAAAATGAACATGTGACATTCCAACTCATGAATATTAAATAAATGAAAAACAATACTTCTGACATATAACCTAAGATTTTTTAAAAACTATCTTAAACCTGACATGACTATTAGAATGAAAATAAAAATATTAATAACTCAAAGAACACTGGCTCTATGTCTGAGATCAGGTTTGATGCTAATAGCTTCATTCAAACCTGGAAATACTGCTGCATTTAATTTGAACTGCCATTTGGACTCAGCCTTTAACAATTTGTTTTTCCAATCACCCCCTCGAGGGTCCACCTTCACAAGCTCCAAAATTCCAAAAGTAAAACTATGAGTAGGATTCACAATAATATGTTTACTTAATGCATTCTTTTCATCTTTTTTCAAAATGCAATAACAGTGTTCATAAATCCTATGATTTAGTTTTCTTTCTGTTTTGCCCACATAATAACATGGGCAAGCTTTACATGTTGCTAAGTACACCAGACCGCTGGAAATGCATGAACCAAAGGCTAGTTTAATAGCTATATCAAAGGGGGGTAGTGTAAATTGTGCCTTTTCATTGATATAAGAACATTGTTCACAACATCCGCTTGGGTCCCTAGTTTAGTGGGTTGAGAAGGTTCTTTCTTATAATCTAACATGAATTTTAAATTATTGTCTACTTTATAAGTGAAACAAGGCTCCGAACCTATGAACTTGAAAAGTTCATGGTTGCATTTAAGCATAGACCAATTATTGGAAATGAATTTCTTCACTTCCTTAGCAGTTTCTCCATAAGTTATAACCATTGCTTGTGAGAAATCTTTGTTTACACTTAAATTATTGTCAGATGCTTCAGTTCCCAGACCTAATAATGGTATGTACCTAGCATTCCACAGTGCCAAGACATCATCCCGAATACTATTTACAAAGCCCAGGATATCCCTGTCTAAAACATATGTATGACTTTTTTAATTTCTTTTTCCACAATATCTAACTCGGAACACATTCTCACTACCCTCACCATCTGACCCTTGACTATATTTCGTTTGACCTGTGGCGGATGGTTGCTGGAAAATTCCAAATAATCATTTGAGAAAGTGGATTTTCTAAAACACTAGAAACGAAACAGTTCTTGGTATAATCCTTAATTATATTAACATCCAAAAAATGTATTTCATCTTCATTACCATTCCCTGTAAACTTGAAATAAATACAAATATTATTAATGTATTCCATGAAGGCATCAAAATGTTTAACATCATTCCACAATATAAATAAATCATCTAAAAACCTAAAATACAACGACCATTCTTGGTTAAAGGGAGAGGTGAAAATAAATTGTCTTTCCCATTCATGCAACACTAAATTTGCAAATATGGGGGCGCAACTATCACCCATTGCCACCCCTTGAATCTGTCTGTAAAATTCACCCTCGAAGGTAAAAAAAAAAAAAAAAAAAAAAAAAAAGTGGCAATATGATAAATTTTATTACTGATTTGATGGAGATCATTTTAAAAAATAATTTTTTTTACCTTTGAGGGTGAATTTTACAGACAGATTCAAGGTGTGGCAACGGGTAATAGTTGTGCCCCCATATTTGCAAATTTAGTGTTGCATGAATGGGAAAGACAATTTATTTTCACCTCTCCCTTTAACCAAGAATGGTCGTTGTATTTTAGGTTTTTAGATGATTTATTTATATTGTGGAATGATGTTAAACATTTTGATGCCTTCATGGAATACATTAATAATATTTGTATTTATTTCAAGTTTACAGGGAATGGTAATGAAGATGAAATACATTTTTTGGATGTTAATATAATTAAGGATTATACCAAGAACTGTTTCGTTTCTAGTGTTTTTAGAAAATCCACTTTCTCAAATGATTATTTGGAATTTTCCAGCAACCATCCGCCACAGGTCAAACGAAATATAGTCAAGGGTCAGATGGTGAGGGTAGTGAGAATGTGTTCCGAGTTAGATATTGTGGAAAAAGAAATTAAAAAAGTCATACATATGTTTTTAGACAGGGGATATCCCCTGGGCTTTGTAAATAGTATTCGGGATGATGTCTTGGCACTGTGGAATGTTAGGTACATGCCATTATTAGGTCTGGGAACTGAAGCATCTGACAATAATTTAAGTGTAAACAAAGATTTCTCACAAGCAATGGTTATAACTTATGGAGAAACTGCTAAGGAAGTGAAGAAAATCATTTCCAATAATTGGTCTATGCTTAAATGCAACCATGAACTTTTCAAGTTCATAGGTTCGGAGCCTTGTTTCACTTATAAAGTAGACAATAATTTAAAATTCATGTTAGATTATAAGAAAGAACCTTCTCAACCCACTAAACTAGGGACCCGCAAGTGCGGATGTTGTGAACAATGTTCTTATATCAATGAAAAGGCACAATTTACACTACCCCCCTTTGATATAGCTATTAAACTAGCCTTTGGTTCATGCATTTCCAGCGGTCTGGTGTACTTAGCAACATGTAAAGCTTGCCCATGTTATTATGTGGGCAAAACAGAAAGAAAACTAAATCGTAGGATTTATGAACACTGTTATTGCATTTTGAAAAAAGATGAAAAGAATGCATTAAGTAAACATATTATTGTGAATCCTACTCATAGTTTTACTTTTGGAATTTTGGAGATTGTGAAGGTGGACCCTCGAGGGGGTGATTGGAAAAACAAATTGTTAAAGGCTGAGTCCAAATGGCAGTTCAAATTAAATGCAGCAGTATTTCCAGGTTTGAATGAAGCTATTAGCATCAAATCTGAACTCAGACATAGAGCCAGTGTTCTTTGAGTTATTAATATTTTTATTTTCATTCTAATAGTCATGTCAGGTTTAAGACAGTTTTTAAAAAATCTTAGGTTATATGTCAGAAGTATTGTTTTTCATTTATTTAATATTCATGAGTTGGAATGTCACATGTTCATTTTTTGCTATATATGGCATGTAATTTTAAAATGGTTTGTAGATCTGTTGAAGTCTGTATGACGAAAGCGCTCATTTATTTGTGGATTGAATAAATCTTTTTATTTTACTTGGTGGACTAGTTATTGGCGTTTACAGCAGCTTCCCTTGGTTATTAGTTTCATTGCTGCTTTTGGCTTTTTTGTTTTCTACATGTGTATAATGCCTAGGATCCTCTTTGTCAGGTAGTTCTGTGGCTTCTCCAGCTGTTGCAAGTGTATAATGAGGTATATGCCAAATGGGCCATTATACTCTATGAGTAGTGTAATGTGGGAAGAGTAGAGAGAGATGATGACCTCTTTCTTCCTGAATGCAAAACCCTTGGTAATGAGATGTGCCACATAGAAGGACTTTCTGACCATAGTGGCAATGTGGTGGTCGAGGAAGAGGTTGCTGTCATCTGCATCCCCAGATCTCTTATAACACCTTCAGTGTTCAGTGGGCTCCCATCAATGTAGTAGTTAGTGGGAACTGAGTTTTTACCAAAGGGGATGATGATGCATTTTTGGCATTAAGATTAAGGCCATGGTTTTGACACCAGTCATTGGTCTCAGTGAGGCTTTTCTATAGGATAATAATGGCTCCCAGCTTGCAGTTGTCTGTGAACTTGGTCAACCAGAGTCCCTTTGTATTGGCTTGGACTTCTGAGAAGTAGATGCCGAACAGGAGAGGACCCAGGACAAATCCCTGTGGAACTCCAGTCGTGACTGGTCCGCAGTCTGACTTGGAGTTTGCTACTGTCACACTGTGCATTCTATCTGTGAGAAAATTTGCAACCTACAAAGTGATATAGGGGCTGATGCCTAGTTTGGGAGTTTATCAATAATTCCCAAGTGAGGAAAGGCCTTGGCCAGAACAAGGTAGGCTGTATGCACGGCCTTACCTTCATCAAGAAAGTCAACCAGGTTGAGCAGGCATGATCTCCCTTTCACAAAGCCAAACTGCATGGGGTCCAAAATTTGGAGATTTCCTATATCTTTGTTAATCAGGTCCATGAAGATGCACTCCATAACTCTACATATCAGACTAATCAGGCTAATGGAGCGATAATTCCCAGGGTCTGTAGTCGCTTCCCCTTTATAGAGAGAGAGAGATGACTGTAGCAGTGCGCCATTCAGTAGAGACAAATCCTGAGGTGAGGCTGTGGCTGAACAGGGCACACAGATGTGGTGCCAGTTCGCTTTGTAATTCATGTAGAACACAGCCAGGGATATTATTGGGTACCATGGAAGCTGTATTCTTGGCCTTGGATAATGCAGCTTTAACCTGGGTTGCAGTAATGTTGGGTGCCTTGCATTCCTCTGGTGGTGATTGGTCCTTTATGGGGGGGAGTAAGGGGTAAAGTTGGCACTGAATCTGTCGGTCAGTATGTTGTTAATATCTGTTGGCTCAGTATAGGAGATACCATTGTGCAATAACTCAAAGCACATTGAGTATTGCCGTAAAGGTTCTTGATATAACTATAAAAGGCTTTGTGATTGTTTTTAGTGTCTGCCGCAATTCCCCCTTCATAGCTGGCTTTAGAGGATTTGATGAGGAATCTCAACTTTTTGTTGAGGCTAATAAGGGAGTTTTTCCAGTCTTGGAACTTCACCTTTTTCTGCAACAGTTTCTTCCTTCTGTTGTAGAGTTTATTAATGACAGGGGATCACCAGATTGGCTTCCTTTTTTTTGGAGGGGAGCATCTTGGTTCTGTTGGGTATGGCTAGTTCCATTCATTTATGTACATGCTTGTACAGTGCATTGGTCTATGATTTGGTAGTCATGCAGCTATTTTCCATTGGCATGGGTGCTGTGAAGTTAGCAACCTCTGTTTTTAGGAGTCCAAAGTCAGCTTTGGAGAAGTTTTTCAAGGTGGTTACTTTTGCAGGGGGTGTTGGTGAGATGTGGATTTCCATGGTGATTAGTTTATGGTTGGATCTGACCAGGGAGGGATTAACTATTAGTGTAGAGCAATGGTCACCCATGTTAGTAATAACCAGGTCAAGGATGCTGCTTCCTCTTTTGGGGGTCAGAATGAGCTGGTCCAGGGCATTGGAACTGATGAATTCCAGGAAGCATTGGGCCAATGTATTGGTGCTTGAGTAGTTTTCCCAGTTGATGGAGGGGTAGGTGAAGTCTCCTAGTATGAGAGTGTTGAGTTGCACCTTGATAGATTCCAGGGTGCTTAGGAATGTGGAGTGAGAGTCTAGGAACATGGTTGGGGACCTATAGCAGGCTATGACCTGGATCACAGTCTTACCCAGTGTTAGCTGTACCTGAAGTATCTCAGATACATTATGCTGGGCTACTAGTCTGGAGGTGTGCATATCCTTTATGAATATGGAGACACCACTGCCGTTGGAGCTTCGGGCCATGTTTTGGGGCTGAAAGATGTGTAATGAGTTATAGCCTGGTAGCACAGGGGTGCTTTCTGCTGCTTTAAACCAGATCTCCATTACAGCACAAATGTCGATGTTCTCCATTTTGAGGAGTGCTTCGAGCGAGTGCATCTTGAGACTTAGACTTCTAGTGTTGAGCAGCATGACCCTCAGATTTCATTTATTTATAGCTGTTACAGTGGTAATTGGGTCTTTGTAACACCACCTAAAAAGGCACTATAGGGGTGGCAAGAGCCTTAGCCAGTACCCGGAAACCCAAGGATGAAAGATGCAGGCCATCTCTGGCAGAGTATCAAGGTCTGTCGATCATGTCATCCCAAGCAGACAGATACAGGATCCCCTTAAAATGACACCAGAAACTTAGCCAATTGTTGAAGTTGATCATTTTTTGTTTGTACTGTGGTATCATTGTGGTTGATGGTAGGATACTGCTCAGGGCTAGTGTCATACCTGCCTGGGCCACATAATTCAAGAGCTCCACCATGTCTCTTTTCATGTAGTCCAGGGAGGTGCATCTCAGGTCATTCACACCACATGAAGTGACCTGAGTGCATGTGTTATGTGTTGGATTCTGGCACCTGATAGACAGCTGACTGTTACCTTCTCCTTATTCAACCTAGTGAGAGACTCCCCAGACTCTAGAATAGGCTGCCCATACATGTCAAGCAGAGCACCTCTTTGGCCCTCTTCAAAAGGAACCTTGACGATTGGATGGGAGATAGTAAATTCACCCCGGGGATCACGTCAGTCACCCTGCTAGACAGAGGTCCAGGGAAGTAAATATTGTGGGAAGAAATAGCCAGGGAATTGTTATGGCTAGGCTTGTATAGGCCCTAGGGCTGATAGCATAGTACTAACCTATGAACATCTGTGTACCTCACTACTGAGTCACTTATGGTTAGTGTATTGGGCAAGGTGCAAAAATTAGCCTTAGGGGCTGTGGTTGAGGGGCACACTGTGGAGGTGAGCTATGTATCCTGTGGTTTGTGCTGTGTTGTGGTGGTCGAGTGTGTTTCTGTCTTGGAGGTCTCTGCTGTTTGGGTACATTTCTATTGAGTGCCTCCGCGAAGGTGGGTGTGTGGTTCATGTTTTTATGTGAGAGCTGTGATAGTGGGTGTTCTGAAGGGCTACGTGTTCCATGTGGTATGGTGCAAGTGGTGACCTTCTCCTCTTGACCAGCTAGTCCAGTCTTCTAATTGGCGATATGAGTGCATCTCTCACAAGTCTGAGTGTTGGGAGGTAAAAGGAGAGGTTTGGCTATGTACATGAGGCAGTTGCTACACTGCCTCAGAATGCCCAAGTTGACCAGGTTAATAGGAGAAAGCACAGAGAACTTCTCTTTAATCATGCCAGGAGGGATGGTCATAACTATTGCAGCTATTTCTGTGAAGAATCACTAGTGCTGATGGCTCGTAGG
Source organism: Protopterus annectens (assembly GCF_019279795.1). Classification (NCBI taxonomy): domain Eukaryota; kingdom Metazoa; phylum Chordata; order Ceratodontiformes; family Protopteridae; genus Protopterus; species Protopterus annectens. The sequence continues at coordinate 957,695,163 of NC_056734.1, read as the reverse complement.
TGTGCTATACTAATTGCTAGAAAAATCTATTGAAGTGCAAAGCGATTAGGCTATTTGAAGTGCATGAGAGAAAGAACTAGCAAGATCTAAGGGAAAAATTGAAGAGCAGACTTTCTAGCACCAGTAATAGTTTACCTCAGCTCGGCGCTGCTGAGCGGAGCTTAAACAAGTACAAACCCGTGCAAATGCAGGCTTTTAAACCAGAAACTTGAAAGAGTTGGAAAAACTGCTCAAATGTTCAATAAACTACAATTTCTGAGTCAGAAACCACTCCTCTTGTGGTAGATAGGCTACCTAGTGCTTACCACTCCCACTGATAAACTAGAAGGCTTCCCTGCAACACAGAAAGGCTTGGGGGGCTCAGAAGCTTACAAACAGTCCTGGATACAGCAAATCTGTATCAGGACTAGACTAGTTATAGGAAAGGTGGGAAACAAGCACAAACGTGGGTTTTAAACCAGAAACTTGAAGGGGATGGAAAAACTGCCCAAATGGTCACTAAACTACAATTTCTGGGCCAGAAACAACCCCTCTTGTGGTAGATAGGCTACCTAGTGCTTACCACTCCGAATGATGAGCTAGAAGGCTTCTTTCCAACACAGAAAGGCTTGGGGGGACTCAGAAGTTTACAAACAATCCTGGATACAGCAAATCTGCATCTGGACTAGATTAGTTACAGGAAAGGAGGGAAACAAGCTTAGAACTTTGTTTTGTTTGTTTTACAGAAAAGCAGCTAAAACAACAGTAAAACAATTCAAATGCAGTGCAAGTTAGCACACTTGAGTGTGTAGCAATATTAAAGCAAATACAGTTTAAATAGATGCAATTAAATTTAAAACATGACTAAAAACATGCAGAAAGCTGTAAATTAGGAAAAAATGAAAATGGAGGCACTTAGAGTATCATGTAACAACCCAGATTAACCTTTATTTTTCCTTTCCTCCTTAATTCCTCCTCACATAACATCCTATAGACATATGTAAAAAAAAAAAAAAAATTTTTTAAATATTTTAATTATTTTCTTTTTCTCCTTTTTCCATATTATATACTTATATTTTAGAATCTGTATAGCAAATATCTACTAAACTTTGTTTATGTAATTTCCTGCTATGACTATGCCTGTCTGCAAGTATTTTCATGTTCTGACTCAATGCGTTAATAATTTTACCTTATATTGACTGTTTCTGTGAATTATTTGTAATTTCGTTGGAGCTCTTCTCCCCGGGCCTCCATTGAAAATGGACATATATCCAGCTGGACTAGCCCAGTCAACAAATGTAAAATAAATAAAATAAATAAAAATAACAATGCCATCAAATATATAAATAATTCAGTCAAGCAAAAATTAAGACAGTGCAGAACTCTGAACAGTTAAAAAGTACCAAAATTATACTTATCAGCTCTATATTTCCAGATTGTTTGAGAAGCACACTCAGAATGCAAGGAGATTCTAGCAACGGTAGAGTCTAGCAAAATATTTTTTTTTTATAAAGTGGAAAGGGAGAAAGGAGGAACAGAATATAATTTCAGGTTAAGAAACTAAGTGCGTTGGCCTTCACAAATGTTCTCTCTGTATTAGGTAGAATGAGCTAATGACACTAGACTGGGAGGAGTGTCCCAGATCAAATTTACAGTAGGGGCAGGCAACTGCAAAGCCACCAAGTATAACAACAAAACACCAACACGGAGGGAGAGTGGGGAACTATACTATAGGTACTAGCTACACACAAACAGAAAATACAACTCTCAGTATGAAAAAGCAGTTTACAGTTAAGTAATTCAGTAAAAATCCAATTACAGTAATGAAACGCTATCTCGCAATGAAAAACACAGTTAAAACAGTATAAAACAGTACACAAATGCAGTGAAACAGTAAAAAAAAGCTTTATAACAGTGCAAAATGTAGTCGATTAGCTGTATAGCACAAGTATAAGTGTTAGGAAGTGCAATGCAATGAAATAAATGCATGAAATAACTTATTCTGCTCTTGGAGTCTTAGGGAAATTCTGCTTTGTCCTAGTGATGAATCACCACTCCACAGCCTGGTAAAAACAAGCACGACCCCCTGCAGACACAGGGTTTAAATATCAGAAAAAATGGAAGAATCTAGAAGCCCAAATTACTACCCAGTCCTGCTATACCCTGCTCTTTCAACTAATCACTCGTGATAGAGAAGGTCAGGCAACCCTGTTACTCTCACTAACAGAGAAGGCAAGACACTATCAGCAGAAGATGGCAACCAGAAACACAGGAATCTCAACAAACTAAACAACTAGGCCTGGATAACAGCAGGCCTCTATCCAGACTATGCTACCTGACTAGAACAAAGAAACCTCAGAAGAAATGCACAGATAGAGCACTCACAAACAGGAAATATAACTCTCAGTATGAAAAAGCAGTTTATAATTAAGTAATTCAGTAAAAATACAATTAAAGTAATGAAACACTATCTAGCAATGAAAAATACAATTAAAACAGTATATAAAACAGTACACAAATGCAGTGAAACAGTAAAAAAAAAGCTTTACAACAGTGCCAGATGTAGTAGATTAGCTGTATAGCACAATTATTAGCATTACGAAGTGCAATTCAATGAAATAAATGTAAGAAATAACTTATTCTGGTCTTTGAGTCTTAGGGAATTTCTGCTTTGTCCCAGTGATGAATCATCACTCCAATGCCTGGTAAAAACAAGATATAGAAATCTGTTATACATATTAATAATTTTCTTTACAATCATGCTAAATTTTCATCCCTATTAGACCCCCACTCATTTTTCCATAACCACCATCAGATTTTATTTAGTATTGTTGCAAAAATCCATTTACCATTAACATCATTTCATTTATTCTTTCATTACATATAACCCATATGACATAAAATAACTTTTTATCTGTTCTTTAAAAATGTTCTTTATTTCTATTTGTATAATATCAATGTAATAAAATATCTTCAGGAAATACTAACTGTTCAGGATTTCACTTATAAAACAAAATAAACCAGATTGTTCATGGACACAGAAATAATTTAAAATAAATGCAAGCTTTCACTTATAAATCACACTTTTATCAAGTATTTAAAAACTCCACCATGCATTCCTTAAATAAAATAAATTAATTACATGATCAATGATGTAAACTTTTTGATTTCAAAATTGTTTTTTAAAGGAAAATACTCATTTATATCAGGCATATTCAGAACATTAATTATGAGCATATAAAATAAATATTTAAAATCTGATTCTGATTCGTAATCTTTTCTCTGATGCTTGAGCTGAGAAGTTGAGAGGTCAAAGAAACATTGTAGTGGGTTGTAGTGTATGAATCTGACATCAATGACCTGATATAACATTTCTGGGCTATTATTTATGAATTTATACATTCACTTGATCTCAAGCAGAAATTTAATGTGTACATCCTACAAGAAGGCCATAAATGATGTTTGTGTAAATACTTAGTGCCTGCATCCCAGAGTAGTTATGATGTAAAGGAAGAAATGAATTGTAATAAACAGAAGCATCACCATATGAGACATTTTCTTTGACTACATTCCTTGATTTTCTTGTTTTGTTGACTTTTGGCAGCGTGTTTACTATTTGGCAGTGAATAAACTGGACAGAGTAAAGTCTGTGATTTTAATGTTAAGATGTTAACATTGAATATGTTTTAAATTTATATTTTTTTCTGAAATGTATTGTGAAATGCACTGCATTTGGTTACAGAAGGTTGTCTGGTACTTACTACAGTTGAGTAAGGCTGTAAGCTATCAATGAACTGTTTCCTTTAGTGAAGAGTTTGATTCCATCGGCCTTTATTTGTCTACTGTGTTTGATATGACCAAGTCACTTCACCAGTCAGTACTTCTGGGCTGTCCCTGAAAATGGACATTTGGGTCCAGTGGGCTGTCCCAGGCTGATAGCAAATGCATTACACATTTGTCTTTTGAATTCCTGTGCCTTTCACATAGCTGCTACTTATTACTTAACCATGTGCTATTTTATTGTGAATCCCAGCATAACTCTTATACTTTAATGGGTTGCCATATGCATTTTCACTAAATGTTAGTTTCAGTGGAAGAGCCATTTACTGTTTGTTGTGTCAAGTCTGTTTTCAATGTAAGAGTGTTTTATTTGTTTTGCTTAGTATATCTCGTCAATGTTTTACTCCAAAATTTTAGATAAATGTTTTAAATGAAATCCAAATCTTTGTGATAATTGTAAAAGTAAAAAAAAAAATAGTATGCAAGCTGACAGGTTTGAACAGTGTTTAATAGTAATTGGGGAGAGACAGGTATGTCTGGTAGGGGGTTGTTTCATTATCCTGCATACAGATCCATTTGACCATGATCTGATTCTGTTGATTCTGGAGATGTATATTGCAACAAATTGCCATTATCTGCAAGTGATATCAGATGGGATAGCTATTCCCGATGACAAGGAAGGCATAGGGAGGTCATAAATGAGATATAAATGCTCTGCAAGCATGTAAGCCCCCCTCCCCAAAATAATAGTATGTTGTCTGCAGTAATATTTCTGATATTTGTTTGACTTGTAGGTCATTGAACAAAAGCTTCTCCAACATCTATAACATCATTAATTGTTTTGCTTTATTCTCTGCACTAAAGAACAAATTAATTAATTAATCAGCTTGGAATGTTTAATATAGTCCAAGCATGTTGTAAAGGGTTTGACATTTGACAAATTAATATAGACTGTATTATTTGTAATGGTGATCAAAGCCATCTGAACTTCAGCATCCATTATAAATTCATTATTGCATATTACTATGATACAGTCTTCTCCACAAGATCAGATTGCAAAATATTTTTGGATTTAGCTAAAACTGGTACTCTGTCTGGCACCACCTTGCTAATGAGTTGCTTCCTGTGCTAAAGGTGCAGGGTTTGGATATTTCCACCCTCATTTACCTATTGTGTGACCTAGAGCAAGTCAACTAAACAGTCCTTTGGGGCAACTGGGAATTTGGACTATTCATCTCCTGGACTGTGTGTCTAGTAACTTACTGTGACAACCCTCCACTGGACCGGTAATCAAAGAGTCTCAATCCTCACCACTGGCAAAAGTGGGGAACATTCATCGGAAGACTAACAGGTACACACACAGTATTTCCAGATGCAGCTTTCTGTATCAAGTGCAATTTCCCTTAAGAGCACAGAGAGACCACAGTCAGTCTGGGGCTGGTTTCAACCTCTTTCTGTAGATCCCCAGAAAGACTCCCCACTGGCAAAGCTATAGAGTTCAGATATCAGCTGAGTGACCAAGCCAAGACCTCCAGCACTGTCTCTGTCCAACCAGTGCTTCATGTCCCTGCCCAAGTAGCTGACACAGACACACACACACACACACACACACACACACACACACACACACACACACACACACACACACACACACACACGTACTCTTTGAAGTTTGATTTACACACACACACACACACACACACACACACACACACACACACACACACACACACACACACACACACACACACACACACACAGACACACACCTGGTAAAGGCTGGCACAGGTTTACTACCTAGGCCCCCTTCTGCCCAGACTGTAAGGTAGATTCCACTGCCACCAGTCACTCCTGCCAGCTACCTTAAGGCTCTTCCAAGGGTCAAAAAGAAACAGAAGAGAAGAGTTACACACTGTAATAGGTCTGTCTTGGTCATCTGGTACCAAAGGAAGTAGATGTAGTTCCTGTTAATGGCTGTCTTAATGATCTTGTTTATAGGCTGTAGCTGGCAAGCAGTACTCAAAATCAGAGGGCGCCTTTTTGCTTGCTGTAGTATTTTGGCATTTGGTGAATTTGTCTGTTGGAATGATGTATTAATTTGTGAGGAACGTAGGCTTTTATTTTGCGAGTGTCCAGTTTGTCCACATTTAAAGCAGGGACTAAAGCACTGTTTGCACTGATAGACTTGTGGTGATGTAGGACAGTAAAAGTTTTTTCAGTATTATCATGGGGCTTGTGATGGAAAGAATCTAAATCTACCTCTTCCTCCTCAATTTCTTCTCCTCCATCCACATCAATCAGTACTGAATTGTTGGAGCTGAATGTCTACTAATTTTTTTTGTTGTTCTTTTTATTCTCTAACTGTTCTTTGCAACATATTGTGCTTAGTTAACAGCTTCACAAATACCTAAACTTGGCCAATTTAAAGAGACCTTTTAAATCTGTTCATGAATTGGTGGTAATAAGCCTTCTACAAAAGGTACTGACAACCTGCTGGCTTCTGCATTTTGTTTCGGTTCTGGATGTCCAGAAAAAGCTTCACATGATTCTGTCATGTACTGCAAATATTCATTAATGGATTCATTCTCTTTTTGTGCAATTTCTTTAATTCATACCCAAAATGTCGGGGGGCATATGCCGTACTAATGGCTTTTAATAAATTGTCTCTGGTGGTAAGAAAACAATCTGTATGTTTTGGAATACTATCGCCTATAGCTGATTTTTCCCATATTTTTCTTAAAATGTCAGGGGATGATGAAGCTTTCAAAACTGTACTTAAATCTTCAATAATAGGTTCATAGGTTCATAGAGTTTTGCAGCTGTACATGTCTTACTAATGTTGTGGCATCTTTGACTGAATGTGTTTGAATTGGATGGAGAGAATCTACAATAGTCTGAAAAATCTACTGCAGTCGACCTCTATTGATCGATATTTCCATCCCAAACGACTACAGGATTAGGTAACTTGCTCAAAGGATGTAGCTGAGTTCAAGGTTTTATGATTTTACCCATATTCTTTTCCTTTGATAATTATTGGGAACTGTGTCACTAACGTTTTGATTTGTTTTAGAGTGTTTCCCTTTGGTGGGGCACTTTTATTGCTGTATTGTTTTAATTTACTTGCATGTTTTGTATTAGCTACACGCTTGTGTTTCCAGTGCAATTGTTTACCTTTATTACCTATTCTCATTAACATTTGATCAGAAGGTGAAATGGCAGGTTGTTGTTGAAATCTGGTATTATAAACGTGGGTGGAAGTGCTGGAAGTAACATGGGATATATCATGCAGACAAGGAGGTGGATCAGCAGTTTGAACCTCCACCTGCCCTCTCAGAAAAGGAAGGCTGTCAGCTTCATAAGAAGCATAATCATTTGGTGGAGATGAGGAATGAAGGAATCAAAGACCAATCACTGTCAGAAGAATCAAGTTGATTAACTTTTAATTTTTGTAACTGTTGTAAGGGATAGAGACCCCAGGTACAAGATTTTTTTCTATGTATTTTTATAATGTATTTATCATCCTATTCATAGGTTGATAGGTTCATAGGAGGTTATTAGACTATTGGCCTATGGCCTTTATAAGCCTAGCCATGTTATACTCTTGTTCCCTTATTGACCGAGTTGTATGGTCTATATTTGCAGAGTGAGACTATGATCAGCACTGACTGCCCTTATCCAAGAGGGACATAGGTGACAGCCCTGAGGTAAATTTATGGTCTCCCATCCCGTTATCTAAGCTATGCTTAAATAGGGTCATTGAGGAGCTCTGTTGTATGTAAATTGGGAGTTTGTTCCAGAGCAGTTGCAATCTCTGCGAGACATATATGTCTGTCCAGCATGTCCTGTTAAAGTTTCAGACTAGGTTAAGATCCCTAGAGCAAGTGAATCTTATCCTATTTGATTTGTGGATATGCAGCATTTCCATTACGGCAAGGTCCAAGACTGCTCTGTAGGCCAGGCAAAAGTCATCTCACAGCAGCCTATAAGAGGCAGAGTACAGTGATAGGGCATTCAGTTTGTCCATGTAGGTCATGTGTTGAAGGCCATGAATTTTCTTGGTGAGAAACCTTTGAATTCTCTCCAGCTGCTGCAGGTGTCTGGTGAGGTACATACAGAAGGGAGTATTGTACTCTATTAATGGTCTGATGAGGAATGACTACAGGAGAGTTGTAACATCCTTAGCTCTGGATGCAGTGCCCTTATTCATCAGATGTGCAACATAGAAGGCGTTCCTTACCACTGTGGACACATGGTGATTGTTGCTATCAACTTGTGTTCCCAAACCTGTCACCACAGGGTTTGAGCTACTGTTAATATTGTAATTTGCAAGGACAGAGATCAGCAACATTCAGGCAGAGTATAGCAGCCTGTAGCTCTAATTTCAATCTAGCTGAATTGTATTTTAAACTTCTAACTACAAATTCCTTTCCCTTTTCCTTATTTTTGTATTCCTCTTCTTGCCAGTCATTAAAAACTGACCAACAAGAAGCAGGCACTTTATTTCCTTTTTAAGATTTTCTAAAATATTGTTATCAAAAGTTCTTCCTTCTGGGAAGTGCAGTACACTATCATTTTTACTGAGCTCTGACCATTTTAAGTAATTATTTAGTATTTATTAAACATATACCTGGCTGGGGTCTCAAACTCCAGCTCTTTTAATACACCCACATTCACACCTGTTGTATTTTTGAATACAATAATATTAACTATTCACATACCAAAGAAAATAGATATGTGACTATGATTATAGACCCATTCTTATAACAGTAAGGAACCATTTCTGTTCCTTAATTTTTTCCATTTTCATTAATAAACACTGCTCTCATATGTGTCGATACCTTGTCCTCATTATTTTATGAATCAATCAAGAAAACTTTATCTTTTTTATTTAAATAATTAGCCACCGCTCTCATCCAGTTTTTCTGCTCACATGAAATTGAACCCACTCTCAATTACATTTATTACAGACAATATTAGTAAAAGCACAGATACCCCAAACTCTGCTGACACACCAGAAATTCACCAGACAGAAAACTTTTCAAGAATGAGCACGGAGGTCATTTCTGTTGAAGCAGTTCACAAATGGCTCAAAAGATCTGAGACATCATGGCACAAAACTGTTATGGTACAAAAAAACTTTAGACAACAGAGTTCAGCAGAAATTAATACTCTTATTTATTTCAAAGAATACATGTAGGTGGGAGACAAAGAAATCAAGGTCTTGTCTCCAAAACCACAAAAAAGCTCATTCTTTTATATTATTTTTAAATCTAAACTTAATAAATTTTATCTATTAAACTATAGTCATTGACCAACTGAAAATGAACACCTTTGCATTAGTTTTGCTAAGAATTTGCTGACCCTTTATCTGTGCTTTTCCATACTAGGCACAGTTTCACATTTCGACTTTCTACATTACCACTAGCCATGTTGGCAAGGAATAGATCATCAAAAGCAAAGTAAAATGACCTAGAGTCCTTTGGAAATAGAGCAAATATCAAAATAGAATATTCAGAAAACATTATCCCTTCTTTTAAACTTCTCCCTTCACATGTTATTAACAGATACATCTGCCCCCTAGCCCCTTCCATTGTTATTTATTTATAATACTGTCATTTTTTCATTCTTCAGTGACACTCAAAAATATCCAAGTAAAGACACATGTATGTTCAGACAGCAACACACTAACTTTGCATCATTTTTAAGTGTTTCATACTGCTTTGCAATATTTATATTATTTTTTTCTTGCTTTAAAAAGTCTGTGGTTTCCTAAATCAATTTACGCCCAACTTGAGTTAAACTTTTTCATGTATATTCAGGTCTATAAATGAGCTTTCTATGCAAATTAGACTGTTCTACATTTACCTCTGTGAATCACAGTAATACATGAACATGAATAGCCACATATGCATGCAAATCAGTATTGACTACTCATCAATGTGGTGTCAATTTCTTGTGTATCTTCTGGGGACAATATCAGAGTCCACAGCAGTCCTCAGTAGTCCCCAACATGCTGTTGGAATACAAGGGTGGCCCATCTTATCACCTCAAAGCTCTCAACAATTAATAAAAGTTGCTACTCCTATTCAGAGGAAAATTTATTTCTGCAAAAAGACCCCCCCAAAAAAGAAAAAAAAACATTAATATTACTGATGTATGGCATGATCATCGTCATCATTATCAACCCCCTATTTCCCATTTTCTACATGGGGTCAGGGTGTCGTGTTAACTGTTGCTATCTCTCTCAATTCAGTGTCACACTCCTGCCTTCTTCAACACTCATGTCTGACACTCACAGATCTTCTCTCACACAAAATATCCACCTCTTTGCAGGATGCCCTTGTTTCTTATCTGTCCCAGGATCTTCTTCACCAGATTGGCTTCTGCTTTTCTATGCATGTGTCCAAACCACCATAATCTGTTCTTTTTGATTTTTTCTGCAACTTAAGCTACTTTGGCTTCTGCCCTTGTGTCCTCATTTCTTCTTTCCAACAGTGTGCACCCTACCATGCATCTCAGGCATTTCATCTCCATCACCTCTAGCTTCCTCAATTGCTCTGCTTTTACTGCCCAGGTTTCTGTACCATACAGTAGCACTGGTTGCACCACTGTTTTGTACACCTTACTTTTCAGCTTCTTTGGCATTCTTTTGTCATACACTACACCTGACACTCCATGCCATTTGTCTTCAGCTCCTCTCTTTCTAGCTTTGACCTCTTCATTCAGACTTCCCTTCTTCTCAACCCTCCCAGATACTTGAATCTGTTAACCTGTTCAACTATCTTCCCTTAGGTTCATAGGTAGGTACTAGGCTATCTGCCCAAAGGCATTTATAAGCCTAGCCAGAATGTATTGACTTTTGCCGCCCCCTTAGATTAGTTCCCTGTGCCTCTGTCCAGCAGAGCCACTGAAGTGACCCCGGGGTAAGCTTTCTGGTTCCCATCCACTCATCAAGGTTTCTTTTGAAGAGTGTTAATAAGGAACTCTGCCTAATGTAGATTGGAATCCTGTTCCAAAGCATGGGAAGTCTCTGGGACAGGAATCTATCCCTCCAGCATGTCCTATTTATCATTATGGTGAGGTTTAGATCCCTAGAGCTTGTGGTTCGAGGGGATAAGGTTTTCTTTAGGTGGAGCATGTCCATCAATTCAGGGTTGGACATGGCCTTGTATGTCACACAGAGATCACCTCTGAGAGCTGCATAGGGCATCTGTTTGAGGCCATTGATGCTTTTGGTGAGGTACTTCTGTGGTCTTTCCAGCTGTTGCAGGTGTCTTGTAAGGTACATCCCAAACGGGGCATTGTACTCTATGATGAGTCTGATGAGTGATGAGCAGAGGGGCACAATGACCGCTTTTGATCTGGATGCAAACCCTTTATTGATTAGGTGGGCCACGTAGAATGATTTTCAAACCACTTTAGCAATGTGATTATCAAAGGTGAGATTACTATCTACTTGGGTCCCCAGATCCCTTATTATGTCTCCCATATTTAGGGGACTACCACCTATGTGGTAGTTTGTGGGTACTTTGTTTTTTCCAAAGGGGTTGACTATGCACTTTTTGGCATTTAGCTTGAGGCCATGATTTTGACACCAGGTATCCATCTCAGTGAGACCCTTTTGGAGGATGTCTGTGTCAGCCGGAGAGTCAATTATAGCCCCTAGTTTGCAGACGTCTGCGAACGTGGTAAGCCAAAGTCCTCCTGTGCTTGCCTGTACCTCTGAGAAGTATATGCTGAACAGGAGGGGTCCTAGGACTGAGCCCTGGGGAGTGCCACTTGTAACCAGTTTAGAGTCTGACCTAGCTCCCTCAACTCTCACTATGTGGGTTCTGTCCATGAGCCAGTTGGCAACCCATGTTGTGATGTAGGGGTTTATGTTCAGGCTGGTGACCTTGTCTATAATACCAGAATGAGGAATGGTGACAAAGGCCTTTGTGAGTTCTAGATAGGCTGTGTGTACCACCTTTCCCTCGTCTATAACCTTGGTAACTGTCTCAAAGAAGTCCACCAGGTTTAAGAGGCATGATCTGCCCTTAACAAAGATGAACTGGTTAAGGTCCAGTGTTTGGAGGTTCCCAATGTCTCTGTTAATGAGTTCCATGATGATGCACTCCATAGCCTTGCAGACCAAGCTAGTCAGACTTATAGGGCGATAGTTCCTGGGGTCTGTTGTGGCTCCAACTTTGTGGAGTGGAGTAAGCGTTGCTGTGTGCCACTCTATGGGCATGTAGCCTGTGGAGAGGCTGAGTTTAAACAGTGTGTTTAGGTGAGGGGTTAGTTCATCTTTGAGCTCATGCAGGACGCAGCCTGGGACACCATCTGGTCCCATTAATACTGTGTTTTTGGCTTTGGAGAGGGCTGTTTTAACCTGAGTGTCTGTGATTTCAGGGGCACTACATTCCTCTGGTATGGTTATGGGCCCTTTTGGGGGTGAGAGGGGGGTGAAGTTTGCACTGAACCTGTCTGCCAGGATGTTGATGATATTGGTCAGTTCAGTGTATTTTGTGCCATTCTGCACTAACTCTGAGCAGATCTGAGCATTGCCACTTAGATTCTTGACATAGCTAAAGAATGCCTTGTTGTTATCTTTGGAGTCCTTGGCAATTTTTCTTTCGAGGCTTACCTTCGATTTTATGAGGAACCGTACTTTCTTGCTGATACTGATCAGGGATGTCTTCCCTTCTTGGGATTTTACTCTTTTCTGTACTAGTTTCCTCTTTCGATTATATAGCTTGTTTATGGCAGGAGTCCCTCAGACTGGTTTCCTTTTCTTGGAGGAGTGTGTCTTGGTTTTGCTTGGGATGGCATGATCCATGCATTCTTGTAGGTACCCATAGAATGCATTAGTAAAGGATTTTACAGCTTGGACAGTGTTATCCTTCAGCATGGGGGCTTTGAAACTTTCCACCTCGGTCTTAAGTAACATGAAGTTTACTTTTGAAAAGTTTTTCATGGTGGTTTCCTTGTCCAGGTGTGGGGGCGGAATGTGGATATCCAAAGTGATTTGTTTATGGTCAGATCTAACCAGCGAGGGGTTGACCTCCGGTATGGAACATCGGTCGCCCATGTTAGTGATGAACAGATCCAATATGTTGTCATCTCTGGTGGTAGTGTTGACCAGCTGAACCAGGGCATTTAAGTTTATAAATTTTAGGAAATGTTGGGCAAGGTAGTTAGCACTTGAGTAGTTCTCCCAGTTAATGTTTGGGTAATTGAAATCACCCAATATTAGGGTGTTTGGTAGGACCTTTATGTTTCCCAGTGTTTACAGAAATGTGGAATGGGGGTCCTGGGACATGGTGGGTGATTTGTAGCAAGCTACAATTTGAATTACAGTTTTGCCCATTGTTAGTTGCACGTGGATAATCTCTGAAGCACTGTGTTGTGCCACTAACCTGGAATTGTGGGTATCCTTGATGAATATGGATACACCCCTGCCTTTTGTATTTCGGTTCGGGTTCTGTGGCCGAAATGTATGGTATGAGTTGTAGCCTGGTAGTGCCGGGGTGCTCTCTGGAGCCTTAAGCCAGGTTTCTGTTACTGGACATATATCAATTTTCTCCAAACTGAGGAGTGCCTCAAGTGCGTGCATTTTGATATTTAGACTTCTGGCATTGAGTAGCATTACCCTCAGTTTTTTGTTACTTGTGCTATTTACGGTGGTGGGTTTGCCTTTTGAGCCTTGCCTAAAAAAAGGCACTATGGGGGTAGCAAGAGCCTTGGCCAGTATTCGAAACCCTAAGGGTGACAGGTGCAAGCCATCTCTAGTGAAGCAGCATGGCTTGTCGAGCATGTCATCTCAGGCGGACAAACACTGGATCCCCTTTGAATAACAGCAGAAACGTAGCCAATTGTTGAAATCGAGAATTTTTTCTTTATACCATGGTATCATTCTTGGTGAGGGCAGGATGCTACTCAGGGTCAGGGTCATACCAACCTGGGCTATGTGATGAGGGAGCTCTTCTATGTCTCTTTTCATGTAGTCCAGGGAGGTATGGCTCAGGTCATTCACACCAACATGGGCAATGACAGAGTCGTATTTGTGCTTGTTCTGGAGTGACCTGAGTGCTTGTATTATGTGGCGAATCCTGGCACCCGACAGGCAGCTAACAGTAACCTTCTCCTTATTCAGCCTAGTGAGTGGGATGTCAGTGTGCCTGACTATAGAGTCACCTATTACTAGTATGTTGTGTATGTTATTTTGCCTTAAAGGCTGTGATTGCATGGCGCACTGGTTTTGTGAAGTATGTGTTTCATGGTTGGTGTTGGGGGGTGGAGGTTGTTTGGATGTTTGCTTTGGAGGTCTCTGTTGCTTTTGCAGATTTTTATTTAGAGCCTCCGAGTATGTTTTCGTGTATTTCTATTTTTTGCCGGTGCTGGTTTCATAGGTCTATGTGAGACTGGTGGTGTGATGCAAGTTATTCCCTTCTCCTGTTAACTGTCTGGTGCAGTCTTGGATTGAGAGAGCTTAGCTTCCAGTTTGGCTGTATAATTGCATCTCTCGCATGTATTAGTGTTTGGTGGTAGGAGGAGAGGGTTGTCTGTGTACATGAGGCAGTTGTAACACTGCCTCAAAATGCCCAGATTCACCAGTTAGACCAGAGAGTACACCAGAAACTGCCCTTTGGACATGCCTGGATAGGTACAGTGAGCTGTTTTACTGATTGGCTGGTAAAGTCGAATAGAGAGCCTTGACCTTTTCTACAGTATAGGGGGGTCTAGTGCTAAAGTTTATTAGTGCTTGCTTTGAGTTTTGAGTAAGTGCCGTGCTGAGAAGTGAATGGTTTGAGTGTTTAAGTTGAAAGTTTGTCTAGTTTCAAGGGAAAAATTGAAGAGTAGACTTTGTGGAGTTGGAAATAGTTATACCCTAGCTAACCAGCGCTGTCCGGCGTGCATAACCGCACTAATGTGAGTTTTATAGCAGGGAAATGAAAGAGATAGAAATTAGCCCAAAATGGCCAATAAACTACTTATTACTGGGCTGAAACCACTCCACCAGGGACAGATAGGCTGCTGAAAGCTCCCCTCTCTCACAGGTGAACAGAGAAACATCCTTCTATCCAAGTAAGGTATGGGCAAACACAGAAACTTGTAACACAGGCCTGAATTCAGCACTAATCTGAAAACTGGACTATACTAGCTTAGAAATGCAGAAACTATGAAATACATACTTCACAAAACCAGTGTGCCACGCAATCACAGCCCTTAAGGCAAAATAACATACCCAACACACTAGTAATAGGTGACTATAGTCAGGCACACTGACGTCCCACTTACTAGGCTGAACAAGGAGGAGGTTACTGTTACCTGCCTGTCGGGTGCCAGGATCCAACACATAACACAAGCACTCAGGTCACTCCAGAACAAGTGCAACTACAACTGTCATTGTCCATGTTGGTGTGAATGATCTGAGCCATACCTCCCTGGACTACATGAAAAGAGACATGGAGGAGCTCTCTGATTATGTAGCCCAGGCTGGTATGACCTTGACCCTGAGTAGCATCCTGCCCTCACCAAGAATGATACCATGGTATAAAGAAAAAATGATCAGTTTCAACAATTGGCTAAGCTTCTGGTGTCATTCAAAGGGGAGCCAGTGTCTGTCAGACAGGGATGACATGCTCGACAAGCTAAGCTGTTTTGCTAGAGATGGCTTGCACCTGTCACCCTTAAGCTTTCAAATATTGGCCAAGGCTCTTCCCACCCCCATAGTGCCTTTTTTAGGCAAGGCTCAAAATACAAACCCACCACCATAAATAGCAGAAGTAACAAAAAACTGAGGGTAATGCTACTCGATGCCAGAAGTCTAAACCTCAAAATGCATGCACTCGAGGCACTCCTCAGTATGGAGAAAATCGATATATGTGCAGTAACAGAAACCTGGTTTAAGGCTCCAGAGAGCACCCCAGCACTACCAGGCTACAACTCATACCATATACTTCGACCACAAAAACCGGACCGAAATACAAAAGGTGGGGGCATATCCATATCCATCAAGGATACCCACACCTCCAGGTTAGTGGCACAGCAGGATGCTTCAGAGATTATCCACGTGCAACTAACAATGGGCAAAACTGCAATTCAAATTGTAGCTTGTTACAGATCACCCACCATGTCTCAGGACCCCCATTCCGCATTTCTGGAAACACTGGGAAACATAAAGACCCGACCAAACACCCTGATATTGGGTGATTTCAATTACCCAAACATTAACTGGGAGAACTACTTAAGTATTAACTCCCTTGCCCAACATTTCCTAGAATTTATAAACTCAAATGCCCTGGATCAACTGGTCAACACCCCCACCATGGTGACAACATATTGGACCTGGTCATCACCAACATGGGCGACCAGTGTTCCACACTGGAGGTCAACCCCTCACTGGTTAGATCTGACCATAAACTAATCACTCTGGATATCCACATTCCGTCCCCACCTCTGGTCAAAGAAACCACTGTGAAAAACTTTTCAAAAGCAAACTTCACATTACTTAAAACCGAGGTGGAAAGTTTCAAATCACCCATGCTAAAGGATAACGCTGCCCAAGCTGCAAAATCCTTTAGTAATGCACTCTACGGGCACCTACAACAATGCATGGATCATGCTATCCCAAGCAAAACCAAGACTCACTCCTCCAAGAAAAGGAAACCAGTCTGGTGGATCCCTGCCATAAACACACTGTACAATAGAAGGAGGAAACTAGAACAGAAAATAGTAAAATCTCAAGAGGGGAAAACATCCCTGATCAGTATTAGCAAGAAACTATGATCCCTCATAAAATCATCCAAGGCTAGCTTCAAAAGAAAAATTGCCAAGGGCTCCAAAGATAACAACAAGGCATTCTTTAGCTATGTCAAGAATCTAAGTGGCAATTCCCAGATCTGCTCAGAGTTAGTGCAGAATGGCACAAAATACACTGAACCGACAGATATCACCAACACCCTGGCAGACAGGTTCAGTGCAAACTTCACCCCCCTCTCACCCCCAAAAGGGCCCATAACCATACCAGAAGAACGTAGTACCCCTGAAATCACAGACAGTCAGGTTAAAACAGCCCTCTCCAAAGCCAAAAACACAGCATCAATGGGACCAGATGGTGTCCCAGGCTGTGTCCTGCATGAGCTCAAAGATGAACTAACCCCTCACCTAAACACACTGTTTAAACTCAGCATCTCCACAGGCTATGTGCCCATAGAGTGGCACACAGTAACAGTTATTCCGCTCCACAAAGGTGGAGCCACAACAGAACCCGGGAACTATCACCCTATAAGTCTGACTAGCTTGGTCTGAAAGGCTATGAAGTGCATCATCATGGAACTCATTAACAGAGACATTGGGAACCTCCAAACACTGGACCATAACCAGTCTGGCTTTGTTAAGGGGAGATCATACCTCCTAAACCTGGTGGACTTCTTTGAGACAGTTACCAAGGCTATAGATGAGGGAAAGTTGGTACACACATCCTATCTAGACCTCGCAAAGGCCTTTGACACCATTCCTCATTCTGGTATGATAGACAAGGTCACAAGCCTGAACATAAACCCCTACATCACAACATGGGTTGCCAACTGGCTCATGGACAGAACCCACATGGTGAGAGTTGCGTGAGCTAGGTCCGACTCTAAACCGGTTACAAGTGGCGTTCCCCAGGGCAGGTTCAGTGCAAACTTCATCCCCCTCTCACCCCCAAAAGGGCCCATAACCATACCAGAAGAATGTAGTGCCCCTGAAATCACAAACACTCAGGTTAAAACAGCCCTCTCCAAAGCTAAAAACACAGCATCAATGGGACCGGATGATGTCCCAGGCTGCGTCCTACATGAACTCAAAGATGAACTAACCCCTCATCTAAACACATTGTTCAGACTCAGCCTCTCCACAGACTATGTGCCCATAAGCTTGGTCTGCAAGGCTATGGAGCGCATAATCATGGATCTCATTAACAGAGACATTGGGAACCTCCAAACACTGGACCCTATTTAGTTCGGCTTTGTTAAAGACAGATCATGCCTCCTAATCCTGGTGCACGTCTTTGAGACAGTTACCAAGGCTATAGATGAAGGGAAGGTGGTCCACACAGTCTACCTAGACCTCACAAAGGCCTTTGACACCATTCCCCATTCTGGTATTATAGACAAGCTCACCAGCCTGAACATAAACCCCTACGTCATGAGATGGGTTGCCAACTGACATGGTAAGAGTTGTGGAAGCTAGGTCTGACCCTAAACCGGTTACAAGTGGCGTTCCCCAGGGCTCAGTCCTAGGACCCTGCCTGTTCGGCATATACTTCTCAGAGGTACAGGCAAGCACAGGAGGACTATGGCTGACCAAGTTCGCAGATGACTGCAAACTAGGGGCTATAACTGACTCTCCGGCTGACACAGACATCTTCCAAAAGGGTCTCACTGAGACAGATACCTGGTGTCAAAACCATGGCCTCAAGCTAAATGCCAAAAAGTGCATAGTCATCCCCTTTGGAAAAAACAAAGTACCCACAAATTACCATATAGTTGGTAGCCCCCTAAATACGGAAGATGAAATAAGGAATCTGGGGACCCAAGTAGATAGTAATCTCTCCTTTGATAATCACATTGCCAAAGTGGTTAGAAAATCCTTCTATGTGGCCCACCTAATCACAAAAGGGTTTGCATCCAGATCAAAAGAGGTCATTGTGCCCCTCTACACATCATTCATCAGACCCATCATAGAGTACAACGCCCCAATTGGGATGTACCTTACAAAACACGTGCAACATCTGGAAAAACCACAGAAGTACCTCACCAAGAGGATCACTGGCCTCAAACAAATGCCCTATGCAGCTCGACTGAGAAACTCCAGCTGTACTTGGTTGCATACCGCCTACTCAGAGGTGATCTCTGCCTGACATACAAGGCCATGTCCATCCCAGAATTGATGGGCATGCTCTACTTAAAGAAAACCATATCCCCTCGAGCCACATGCTCTAGGGATCTAAACCTCACCACAACAATAAATAGGACGTGCTGGAGGGATAGATTCCTGTCCCAGAGACTTCCCATGCTCTGGAGCAAGATTCCAGTCTGCATTAGACAGAGCTCCTCACTACCACTCTTCAAGAGAAACCTTGATGAGTGGATGGGAAACAGGAAGTTTACCCCGGGGATCACTTAAGTGGCTCTGCTGGACAGAGGCACAGGGAACTAATCTAAGGGGGCGGCGAAAGCCAAAACATTCCAGCTAGGCTTATACATGCCTTCGGGCAGATGGCCTAGTACCTACCTATGAACCTAATTATCATTCAGTAGCTTAGGAAAATGTACTTTTAGCTTACCTGGTCACAATTTTGAAAGTAAACATAATGGTAAGGAAGGGATATCATTCATTAGGATACAAGATTAGTATAAGCATTGTCTAGCATCACCCCACTTTCTACATAAAATGCAGCACTAACACAGACTCCTGAAAATAAGATAAGAAGGTTTAGTCACCTGGCTGGCATACCCATGTCACTCATCCTCCTGTATTCCTTTCAGCCCCTCATTTAAAAATGGATTTTTTGTGCATAGAGTACATGTGCAAATATGCAGTACTATATGTTCTGATGCAGTAATCTGTTTTATACAGCTCTTCAACTGTTTTACAGAACAGAATATCACATTTCTTGTTTGAATTTATTTGATTGTAGCTATCTTTACTTCATTGTAAGAGCTTGTATACTTTTGTTTTGATACTTTCTGTACTGCTGGGAAGGGGCTGAACTAGGTCCATTACAATCAGAAGTCTACCTCTGTAAACATATTCAAATAACCAGTGACAAGTGGAGTACCACAGGGTTCAATCATGGGTCCTCTCCTGTTTGGTATTTACTTCTCATAAGTACAGGCTAACACAGAAGGTCTTTGGCTAATGAAGTTTGCAGATGACTGCAAACTACGAGCCATAATCGAAACCCCTAACGATGTGGACATCCTACAAAAGGGCCTCACTGAGAGAGATGCCTGGTGTCAAAGCCATAGCCTCAACCTCAATACCAAAAAGTGCATTGTCGTCCCTTTTGGTAAAAACTCTGTACCCATGAATTATCACATAGGCGATAGTCTACTTAACACCGAAAGTGTGATGAGACCTTGGGACACAGGTGGACAGTTGTCTCTCTATTGATAATCACATTGACACAGTAGTCAGGAAATCCTTCTACATGGCACACCTAATCAGAAAAGGTTTCTCATCCAGGAAAAAAGAGGTCATTGTTCCGCTATACTCGTCACTCATTAGACACATTATAGAGTACAACACCCCTTTTGGTATGTACCTCACAAGACATCTACAACAACTAGAAAGACCACAGAAATACCTCACAAGGAGGATTACTAACCTCAAACAGATGCCCTACGCAAACCGTCTCAAAAAACTCCAGCTTTACTCTGTTGCATATCGCCTACTCAGAGGTGATCTCTGCCTAACATACAAAGCTATGACAAACCCAGAGCTGTTGGACATGCTCCACTTAAAGAAATCCCAGTCCCACTGAGCTACATACTCTAGGGACCTAAACCTTGTCACCACAATAAACAGAACATGCTGGAGGGATAGATTCCTGTCCCAGAGTCTTCCCATACTCTGGAACAAACTACCTATCTATATCAAACAAAGTTCCTCATTAGCATTCTTCAAGAAAAATCTTGATGACTGGATGGGAGATAGGAATTCACCCTGGGGATCACTTCTGTGGCTCTGCTCAACAGGGGACACAGGAAAATAATTTTCTTGGGTGGCGAAAGCCAGGGTACCTTTTTGGCTAGCCTTATATAGGCCCTAGAGCCAATAGCCTAGTACCTACCTATGAACCTATTAACTTATAAATAAATAAATAAAATGAATGAATAAAAAATGAATGGTAGTGCTGTAAAAAATGGTGACCTACTAGTCACTGGAAGAGCTTTCATTTTGCTGAGAACTTTTACTTTTGAACTCTTTAATGAAGGCTACTGGCCTCCACTAGCAAAAAAGTTATGGTATACAATACACCTAGATCTTTGAAAGCCAGTGACAATAATGGTAAATTATATAGATCACCATTCACTTTAACACCCCCCCCTCAGCCCAGCAGAATAGCATCTCCACAAAACTGTTTAAATGTACTGTCTTATTTTATTTAAAAAAAAAAAAAAAAAAAAAAAAAACTTGAAATCACAACTTGTGAAAGAATTTAAACATTAATGCTTCAGAGACTCAGGATCCCCTCCCACCAGCTCAAGAACCATCCCTATGCACCCCCCCACATATTCTACCAACTATATTACTCAATCATAAAGCATCCCTACAACTTAAAATAGTAACCCTCCCACCATACCTATTACCCACAGAGCACAATCATAAAGTTTCCCTTGTAATCAAACACATTCAAAAACTGAGAAAACTAATAATCTCATGCTTATCAAAACTAGCCCTAAGTGGAGACATCCAGTCTAACCCTGGCCCTACCATCTCCAACCCCAATCTTCATAATCAGACTAGAAACCACAACTTCTCCCATATTACAGCCAATAGAAAGCCAAGTGACTTCCTTCTACTATGCCTAAATATTAGAAGTATATCCAACAAAGTCCATGAACTCCATGCCACCATAGACTTGTACTCCCCAGATATAGTCATCCTGACAGAAACCTGGCTAAAACCGCACATTACCAGTGAGCAAATACTCCCTACAGGTTACAGCATACTAAGAGTAGACCGACTAAACAAAAAAGGAGGTGGTGTAGCTATAATATTTAAACAGCATCTAAACATCCAGATCTTAAAATCATTAGCTCCACAAATAGGCAATGAAGAAATAATATATACCAACCTCAAAATTAACCAAAACAAAACCATCAACATAATTGGATGCTACTTCCCACTTGGCCAAAACATCCCTCCCCTAGAAAACCTCCTCAGCTGGTCTACACACCATCTCCCCAAGAAACTATCATCTTAGGTGATTTCAATATTGACTAGCAATCCTGTTCTGGCAACAATCCAACCCATCATGTACACCTTCATGGCTTCACTCAACTAGTCCAGTCACCAACTAGGATAAATAAAAACTCCACCAAGCACACTACCTTGGATTGGATACTAGTCAGTAAGAGCCCCCAGTCATATTTAACAGGCTGCTTATCAGATAGCCTCAGTGATCACTCCCCAACATTCCTACTCAAAAAATACCTATACCAAGCTAAACCTGTCATCTACCATCAAATACGTAAAAAACTAAACTTTAACCCACTCACATTCATCTCATCCCTCAAAGAATGTAACTGGCATCCTCTAAAGTACCTCAGTCTAGATGATGCAGTTGAATTTTTTAATACTACCTTCCTGAACATCCTTAATTACCATGCCCCCATAAGATTCTCCAGAACCAAAGCACAACCCTCCCCATGGCTACAGAAAACCACTAAGTCAGAAATGAAAAACAGGGATAAAGCCTGGGAGCACTGGCACAAAACCAAAACCCCCTCAGCTAGACAGAAATTCCTAGAACTACGCAATAGACTCAAAAAGCTGATAAAACAGGACAAATCCCAATACTACTAGTCTGCCCTAGACTCCTCACAACACAGCCCCAAACAGTTCTGGTCTTCCATAAACTCCATCCTCCACCAAGGTAAAGTCAGTACCCCCCCCCCCTAACATCCCTCACTCCTCAGAAAATATTGCTTCCTCATTCAACACACACTTCACCCAAACCATACTATCACTAGCTAAACAACACAACCCCCCTCCCCTGCAACCCACACCTTCAACTAGTAATCTCCCCACTGCCTTCTCTTTTTCTCCTGTACCTACCTTCAACATAAAAAAACTCTTAACTAAACTTAAACCCACCAAATTAGTAGCAGACAGCCTCCCAAGTGAATATCTACAAATCGCAGCTGATGCTCTGGCCTACCCAGTATCCATCTTAATTAACCGATCTCTGTCAGAAAGTTATGTTCCCACACTGTGGAAAGTATCACATATAATTCCCCTCCACAAAGGCGGATCCTCCACAGAACTAACCAGTTACCGTTCCATAGCTATTCTCTCTCCACTCTCCAAAATACTAGAGTGATGCATACACTCTCAGGTCTCAGACTACCTCCTTACTAACAACCTAATTTCCAATACTCAGCATGGTTTCCGACCAAACCATAGCACCACCACTGACTTACTCTCCTTTACTAACACTGTCCTTCAGCATAAAAACAATGGCTACTTCTCCTCTGCTACTTTCCTAGACCTATCTAAAGCATTTGACATGGTCCCACACAAACAACTTATCTCTGTCCTCAATAACCTATCCTTCTCACAATCGGTCACCTACTGGATTCAGAGTTACCTGTCTGACCGCCAACAATCCATTGTATGGCAGAATGACATATCTCCCCAACTACCTGCCTCCATAGGGGTTCCCCAAGGATCCATCCTTGGACCCCTACTCTTCTCTGTTTACACCAATAATCTAGCCTCTGCCACCAAACATGGCACACTAATACAATACGCAGATGACTTGACCATCATCTGCTCAACCCAGTCCCTACCAAAACTGCAAAAAGTCACATAGGAAGCCTTTTCCTCTGTTGAAACATGGTTATCCGATGCCCAATTAATACTCAACCCAAACAAAACTAAACTACTCATCTTCCAACCCATCAAACATACTCTAAACAACTCTCACTTTAACATCACGGCAAAAGACAACACCACTATATACCCAACTGAACACACCAAACTGCTAGGAGTGGAAATAGACAATAAACTAAAATTTGACATTCACATATCCATGACTATAAAAAAAGTCCACAAAAAACTAGGAGCGTTATACAGAAATAAGCAATTTCTCACCAAAGCAGCAAAGATTTCAATAGCAAATTCCCACCTTATCTCCACCCTACTTTATGCCTCTCCAATATATACCAACCTAAGGCAATGTGATCTAAACAAGCTAGAGACCTGCTTCAACAAAATCGCCAAATTCGCCACAAGGGCATCCTACCGTAGTCACCACTGTCTCTCACTTGCTGAACTGGGCTGGCTTGAACTCCCTCACCTCCTTCAGTGGTATCAACTCTCACTCGCCCACAAACTAGTAAACCATCCACTAAATGTCCCATCCCTCCAGAATCTACTCCAACCCTGTCGCACCACCAGACCACTAAGATCCAGCAGCAAAAATCACTTGCAGATCACTAAGGCCAATAACTCTGCTGGTGAAGCACTATTCTCTTGCGCCATAGCCAAATTATGGAACTCACTCCCACCCACAATTACCTCCATACCATCATGCACCCACTTCAAAACTTTACTAAAAGCGCACCTAAAAACATGCTGGCTATGCCCTTGCAACTCCCACTCTAATATCATCCACCCCATCCAACCACTACCTTTCTTTCCACTCCACTAACTACCTTGATTATAGCAAGCTCAGATGCTCATAAGCCAGTACTTATTATACAGCACAAACTGCTTCTTCTTGTAACATTTGTTAATGTCTGGTATGCACTTCACAGATAAAGATTCTAGTTGTCTACTGATGTACTATGTTTTTCATCTGGAAATATGTTATAAGTAATTGCTATGTAAATTGTTATTCACTATGTAATCCAATGTATATAGTGTCTGTTTATTTTAGCTGTGGAGCTTTTCTCCCCGGGCCTCCGCTGAAAATGGACCTACGTCCAGTCGGACACTCCCGGTCAACAAATTTAAATAACTAAATAAATAAATAAATAAATAAATAAAATATCATGTATACTTTGATTAGAATAACTTTGACTTCTCTATTGTTGTTAATTAAACTATTGTTAAAAAATGACTGAATGCTTTGCTGATTTCAATGTTTGTCTTTTTTTCGGCTTTTCCCAGTTAGGGGTCGCCACAGCGGGACTCCAGTCTGCTAATAATTGGCAGTAGATTTTTATGGTGCCGAGTTGCCAGCCTGATGCCCAACTTTCAGCAAAGGCACTCCCATTCACACGTCTTTTGGAGGCCACTCATCCCTGGGGAGGACATGCAGACTCCACACAGAAGGCACTCCAGCCGATAATCAAACAGGAGAACCTCTTGCTGTAAGGCAACAATGCTACCGCTGTACCACCGCGGCTTACGCTTTGCTGATATAGTTAAATAATTATGCATGTGTATATCTTTTACTTGTTGTGCCATTTTACATCTTATGTAGCTATAAGGTATAGTGTCATATCTCATTATTACAATTTTCTTAAATGGCACATTTGCATATCTGACATCTTTATCTTGCCATCCACACCTCATTAAGTGTACACTTGTTTTATTGCCGTACTTGTCTTTTGGACCTGGTCTTGGCTAAAATAGTCATGAATCAGTAAACGTATCTGATTAATAAATAACAGAGAGAGAAACAGAGAGTGAGAGAGAGAGAGAAAATAAATAAATGGTATCTGATTAATGTAACATCTATAGTGATATTTAGATATCTAGTATTTAACATGTGCAAAGTTGCTTGGTTTCTTCTGTGATAACCATTTAAAATTTGATCAGCATGTGAAAAGTATTATCGTTAAGAACTTTCCATCCTGTATAAAGCCAAGACTTTCCTCCCCAGTAAAGCCATGATGGACACGACAAGCTCATTTTGCTTCTCCCCTCTCTCATTCAGCTCATCTACTCACTGGATTGTCTGCTGTCCTACAACACAAAGTGGATTACGCTTATAACAGAATATCTAGGTTTGTTGCTTTAGTAGGTCTGAAGAGCACTTGTAGTACAAGGGATTTTCCGTAATTACTGTGGGGAAAGTGTTGCAAAACTGGAGTCCATAAATATACAGGAAGTGGAAATAGGAGTGGGAAGAGAAAATGTACGTTCAACAGATGTGAAGTACACAGTAAGACCTAGGTAGTATAAAGAACTGAGGCTTTATCTTTGTTACTGCTGAAACATATTCTCTTTAGCATAAACACCTGACAACATAGAAGTTATCTCTTTATGCATTTGTTAATTGAGTAGGTGGGCTAATCTTAGCACCATTTTTAGCCACAACCTGTATCAAATGGTACAGAATAGTTTGAATCCAGATAGTGTTGCAAGTAGCAAGTATAAAACTGTCAGAATAGAGTAGGGCCTGTATTGCATGCGATATAATTTCAAGAACATTAGGCAGTGGACCATATAAATGCAAGAGCAACAGTACTTCCACATTAGCGAAAAAAAACACAAAGTCTATAAAGATACAATGGCATTAAACCATTTAGGTCAACCGACACATTGTCATAGCTTTATAACATTACCTTTGTTAAGGTGCATAGTTGTATAACATTTGGAAGTGACAAATCTCAAATACCCGCAGGTGATCTAGGAAGAAATGTGCCAAGGTTCACTTCTAGTAATTTGAAACAAACCATCCCTAAGTATCACATGTTGCAGAAAATAGTGGGTCTGGAGAACCAGTCTTGCCCATTGATAATTAACATGTCTTACTATTTAATCTACAGCACTTCAGATTTTTACAATTGTTTGAAGGATTAGTCCAGACAAAATTACTTTAGCTAGCAGATTTAGCAGACTGCCTCTGATATCCTCCCTGTCAGGAATAAAGATGCTTTTATAGAGTTTCAAGTAGTTTGTTCAGTTACGTCAGTAGATGGATGCATGTTCTTATTCTAATACATTACATTCAATAGGTCAGTTACTTAAAGGCAGTTACAGAAAATGGTTTGAGGGTCCTGGAGAACTGATTGAAGGAAAAGCCGGGAGATGGCAAAACAAGGAGTCAGCCCCAAAGCTTAGATGTTAGTTCCTTATTTGAATGTTCCTGAAAGTCTCATAAGGATTTACCAGCTCAGCAGCCTGTAGAACCACATTCTTAGTTAAAAGGTTTTTATTTTCATTTTTAACAAAAAGTGACAACACAGCATGCGCTACCACTATAGAACTATATTTAAGAAAACACTTTTACCTGGGCTTCATCAGGTCCATCTAATAGCGTGGTTTGTAGAGTGCTTTACAGTTTGATCAATGAAAATGCCTGCTTTTGTAAGTTTATCACCAGATTTTATAAGCCTGTTTTGTATCACCTGTAATATGAGAGGCTGTGTCCGCCTTTATGTGCCTCATATTTCTTGAAGCAAATTATGAAACTTTATTACAGAACTTTCTTCAGTCTGATTTATCCATAACAATGCTCATATCACATGTAATATAAGAGGCAAGGCCTACGTTTACAGGACTCATATTTTCTGAATTACATTATGAAAGAGTATCCACCGGATTCACAAATCCTCCGTGTAAGACTTAATAAGTCTTACTCGGAGGCTGCAGTTGAACGGTATGATGTCAGCGTGCCATGAATATGCATGAGGGCATGCTGACTCAACCGTAAGTCGTACACAGACTGTGTAAGAAAGCAGGGGGCATGTCCGACTGCTGAGCAGTCTAAATGTCCACAACCCTGCAAGTGTTTGAAAAGTAAAAGCAAATACACAAGGGTGAGTCCGCTCAAATGTCCCTGCACCCAACACCACACTCCCTGATATTGTAAACCCCCATCACAGTTATAAAAAGCAAAACATTAAATTTATTTTTTTAAATTCCCAAAATAGCTGCCTGTATTTGCGCGTGTGTGCGCGGGTGTGCCCATTGCTTAGCTAGAGTTAGCAATTCTGACATGGAAGAGCATAAGAAAGAATGTTCATGCAAATCACACCAAATAGCAATAGCGTAATGGTACAGCATTCATACAAAGAAGAGGCATTCACGGTTCACGTCCCACCACTCCCCTTTGTATTTATTTTTAAATCATTATATGAAATAATACCAGACAAATATGTGTAAATTGTACTAAAACGCAGTGAAATGGCCAATGTATCAGTGAACAAAATAAATATTTTAAATGATCCTGATATATAATTGCCTGCAGTTAAGCAGCGCTTCACCCAGCGCAATAGAGTTGCCTATAGTTTAATAACAGTTAACCCAGTGCAATAGAGGTGCCCATAGCGAAATAGCGCTTTAACCAGCGCAATGTGTTTGAGCGGATGTGCACGCCGCGCCACCAGGGCACCGTAGGGCACCATGGAGCAATGTAGAGCAAAGTTGCTTAAACGCAGCCACACCCCCTAGCCTGTCTGGACAGTATGAAAATAAAATGAATGGCAAGGTTCGAATCCAGGACTCTGTGCATCACAAGTAAAGTACAGAACCACGAAGCCATGACAACTTAGGGGAAACAGCCACTGTTAACATACATATACTTACTAATGGTAGTTTAACCATTACTAAGCAGGTCTGCAGTCAGCTGAGAATTTTAAAAAATGGCCAATCACAAAAAAAGTGCGGGAAATGAGGCATATTTAAGCCCCATAGGCAGGAATACACGCCATAAGTGATTGTAGCTCGCATCTGCAGTTAGAATGGCTGGTGTCAGAGAGGGAACACGCTTCCGAGCGCAACGTTTGGGCATCGAGGAGTCGAAATACATGGTTTAGCTCCTTGTCCACTGTCATGAGTCAAGACTCCTGCAGGGCCAGTTCCAAGGGACGGCGTACAAGGCAGAGACTTGGAACCGGTTAGTTCATGACCTCACCAGTGCCACAGGCATTCCTCGGACTGGTGAGCAGGTCCGTCACCACCATGCAGACCTGAAGAGACGGAAGCAGGACCACCTGAACCAATGGATACAGGAGGCCCGTGGGATGCAGGAAGCCTCACAACTGAGTATGTAGCCATGGAATGCAGTATGT
The DNA here is from genome assembly GCF_019279795.1 of Protopterus annectens. Classification (NCBI taxonomy): domain Eukaryota; kingdom Metazoa; phylum Chordata; order Ceratodontiformes; family Protopteridae; genus Protopterus; species Protopterus annectens. Next base: position 957,666,679 of record NC_056734.1, on the reverse strand, counting down.
AAGAATTGATAATTGAGTATGTATAACGGATAGGTATGTCGCAATATCCCTTCATTTACTTTACAGATGCAGGTGACAGTGCTGCGAATCAGCAAGCCTATGCTGATAGGCTGCTAAGGCTGTGCCACCAGGCAGGTTAGTGATTATTCTGCATGTATTGTTATATAAAATATGGGAGAGAGCATGAAAGAAAGTGTTGTAGTCCAATAATGCAGCCATAAAATTGCCTGAATAAGTCCTCTGCATGTACTGTCAGATAAAAACATCAGAGAGGCAGAAAAAGAGTGTAGTAACCCATTAAGAAAGGTAACATATGTCTGGAATAATATCTCTGCAGGCACTGTCATATAAAATAAGTGAGTGATCCTGAAAAAATAGTGTTCTAACCTATTAATAAAGGTATAATATGTCTTGAACATGTCTGCCATATGCTCCGTTTAAACAAATAAAGGAGTGAGCTTGTAGAAAAGTATGTAATGCCATTAATAAAGGTCTAAAACCCGGAGTGTGTCTGCGTCACAGAGTTTTAAATATTGTTGTACCCTTGCATTATACACATAGTACTGTTTGAAAAAGTGCTGGCAACCCAGAGTTGTGCAGTCCCATATAAAGTGGGTGATGGAAGTGCTAGTAGCTGTGAAGCATATATACAGTCCACAACAGTCAGTTACTGGCTGACATGCATAAGTAAATCTGTCACATGTGTAGCATGTTATTTTTTCCCCAGAAATGTGAGTGTGTGTCAAGAAATGCAGGGTTCTGTACAAATCGAAGTGAAAATGTCATGTGAAAACATCCCAGATATGTAGATAAAGAAATAGAAATGCAATCAAGAAATATGTAGCAGTAACATCTGCATCCTGGACAGTTAGTATGCCAGATATAGGTCAGGCATATACTGAACTAGCCAAACCCATTACACAACCTAATGTATGGTGGCAAGTGTAATAATACATGTAGGGGATATACACATGCAGTCACTAGGAATGTAGTGTAGACTAAAAGGTGATTATAATATGTTAACCAAGGTTTTTTCTACACCCTACTGTATGTGCATAAACCATGCAATTCCACACCTCAATGGGTATGTGTAATCTTAAATATTTGTTGGGACATATGTCCTATTGTTCTATAAATATTTGCATTCACGTTGATGCATGTGCCCTGTTTAAACACCACAATCATGGTGGCCTGTTGCTACCAAACATCCCTGCATGCTGTTGGAATATCCACTGTGGTTCAATATATGCATGTGTTATGCTTGCTGTTCAACTGTTGGAACCTTGGTGTGTTGGGTTAATGGGAATATTACTGCATGCTGTTACAACTAATTTGGAATGCTGTTGTTTATGTTGTAATTAAACACACCTACTCACAGAACGTATGGGAAGGTCGGTCCCAGCAGACCCACCTGTCCCTCCTCAGCTGGCGAGTGCACCTGGCACCAGCAGGTCTGGTGCCCAGCCCTGGCTCCCCTCCTCCACTGGTCCTGTGCCACCTTCGGGTGGAAGCGCTGCAGGGGATGGGGGTTGTCCCCCCATGCAAGCATGGGCAGAGAAAGGCCACCTGTCACCTTTTGAAGGGTCTGGGTTGTGGTGCGTAGGGAGATCCAGCGTTCAGTCACTGATCCCCTATGCCAGCTCGAGATGAGAGTGGCGCATCTCATGGGTGAGCCTGCCCGTCCTACGCAGCCCCCAGCACAGCCACCCTCAGGGCTGTGAAGGTGCAGTGGTGATGAAAAGCAGTATCATGGTGCTTATGAAGTCGTTCGTTTATTGGCGTCTTGTTTGTTATCCCTTTGGAATTTAAAAAGACCTGCTTCAGTGAGTTTGGCTATCTGGCTGAGTTTATCTTTGATGAGTTTCACCTCTCTGACTGTGCTTATTGGAGGTGTTTAGTTCTGCTGTTTGGAATTAGGAACTTTGTTGGCTTAGTAGCAGCTTGTTGTTTTTGCCTTTGACTTCCAGAACAAGCATACGTGTGTTTGGGAGGTGTTTAGTCCTGCTGTTTGGCATCAGGAGCTGTGCTGGTTTAGTAGCACATTTGTATGGCAGTTAATTGTGTAAGTCAGAAATAAAGTACATACTCCCATGTATCCTGTGTTAGCATTTGGAGGGGTGAGTACATGTCTACACTGAGAAGTGTGTACTGGAAGCAGCAACATTCAGGTTTGAGTACAACATGCATATAACTGGCTACAAACCTAGCTTCAGATGAGAGACATATACCAACCTTCTGACTGACACAATGGTGTCCAGAGCAAACAAGCATGGTCCCCACCTTGGAAAGCTGAAAGGGCTATGCCTAACTAACCTAGCATTTCATAGCAGTGGGCTGCAATCACAGTGAGAAATGCAATCACCACACAGCAGGCTGCATGCAATTACTGAATGGTGGGTAGCAATTGGTGCAGAGGCTGTCACATGCACAAGTGCAGATACCTAGAAAAGCAGGCTGTACCTGCAGTCCACACATGCAATTCTATCATTGCAGGTGCTGGGAGATAGAGAGAGAGAGAGAGAGAGACACGGACACAGACACAGACACAGACAGAGACACAACAGAGAGAGAAACTGAGACATAAACCGAAATAGAGGGGGAAAACCCAAAACAAACAACCAAAAAAAATAAATAAATAAAAACCTACAAAACCGTAACACACAGAGCAGGGAAATACAAAGGTAAGGTATGTAACTCACATGTATGTTTTGGCATGTTGTAGATGTTCCTGAAGAGTACTCTACACACTGCAAATCATCCATGTGGCAGCAGTACGTATCTATCTGTATGTGCACATGTGCATAGGGCAAGGGATATACTGTAACTGTTATTGAAGGGTGGACAGATATCTGTCATTGAAAGTTGATATGTGCATATATCTATGTAGGTCGCAGTGTGTGGCCTAGAAAACAGCATGCAGTGCTGATATATGTCATGTGGTGGTTAAATGCTGTGGGACTGATTTGTCAGATCTGCTGTGTTACAGCCAGTGAGGCCTGATAATGCTACATGGCCTGAGGACACCCACATGCATTCTGCACAACACTGTGCAATATAATCACATAATCACATAACTGTACATCCCTCAACTGTCGCATAAGTGATATCCCCACCATGAAAGGTGGACTGTACATGTGCCTATATGTACATCCATGTGTACAGCAATGGATGTGTACTTGTACGTGTATAGATATGCATATATATATATAATATATATATATATATATATATATATATATATATAGATGATATATAGATATATATATCCATATAGAGAGAGAGAGACACAGAGTCATATGTACTGCAACAGGTGTGTGTTGACCAATGCATGGACTGTAGACAAGTGTTGATACTGCAGTGCCATTCCTCCTTTCCAAAACACTGTACCCATTAACTACCACATAGGTAGAGATCTACCTAACAGTGAAGGTGTGATAAGGGAACATGGGACACAGGTGGACAGTAGTCTCCGCTTTGATGAAGACACTGCCACACTACACCTGTAATCAGTCTGTGTGTGTTATGTGTCATGACAACAGGTGTGTCATCTATAGAAATATAGGGCAGTGTTCCCCTCTACTCATCACAATGCCCTGTGTGGTATATACCTCACATGACAACTACACCAGGTGAAAAGGCCACAGACATACCTCCCAAAGGGTAATACTGGCCGCAAACAGATGCCCTATGCAGACTGACTCACAAAACCACATCTACACTGTATTGCATACTGGCCACACAGAGGTGACCTCTGCCAGACATACAGAGGTATGTCACACCCATAGCTGGGTGACAGCCACCATAGCAACATATCACAATCCCTCTGGGATACACACTCTAGGGTCCTAAACCTTGTCAGCTCACTAAACAGCACATGCTGGAGGGATATGTTCCCATCTCAGAGATATGCCATACACGGAATAGACCACCTAGCAATAGCAAACAAGGCTCCTCATTAGCAGTTGTCATAAATACCCTGATGATTGTGTGGGACTGGTAATACACCCCAGGAAACATCTCTGTGGTTCTGGTTGGCAGGGTAAGTGTAATCAAAGTACATGTGTGTCAAAGGCCAGGGTAGCATATGGCTAGGCTGTCGTGAGCCCTAGGGCCAACAGCATATTACCTACCTATGACACTATGCACTCATACATGTACTCAATGCAATATCTGCTATGTGAGGTTGAATAAGTGTAGCGTGAATGTGTGCAAGGTCTGTAAAGGTGTGATAGCTTAGTGTGGAGTTCTATCTGTCATGGTAATGCCTATCCTAGCTGTGAGGACAGAAAATGATGTGTAATGTACTGTTAGGCAGACATAGTAGTATGGCATATGATGTGACGTAGTTCCTTGTTGAGAATGTGGTGTCTCATTGTAGGCTAAAGCAATACACGTATGCTTAGTGAGTGGTACTGCTGGTGAATCCAACTCCCATATGAACTGTAGTACTACCTGAAGCTGTAGGTCTAAACAGCACAGTATGGTGTGTGTTCACATTGCTTGGAAACACTGTCATGTGTGTTTCCTGTAGTCTGCACAGAGGACAAAACTCAGGCATAAGGGTGTGTAAGTAGTGGCACATCTTAAAATAATAAGCAAATAACCGGGAAAAGCACTTGACAATACTCAGGGAAAAAACGGGATTTTTTTAAAAATACTAAACTTTTAAAACCCCTAAAGGGAAAAGGAAAAAAGGGTTGTTTCCCACATAAGGGTATTGTAAATATTGGTAAAAACCTGAAATTCAAACCTTCGGGTTTAAAAAACAAGAGATGGCTTAAAATTGATTACAGCTATACAAAAGAGAGTAAAAAAATGAACAAGATTGGTCACTATTTTTAATATGTTTTTGGCAAAACAATGTTGGTATAAAAAGCATGAATATTTTTAATAATTGTTGAGTATGTAGTTTAAAATAACAGGACATATGAATTTGGTATCAATTCCACTAGATATTTCTAAAGAGACAAACATTTTGCTTAATATTAATGTTATTAAATTTGTAAGATTAGACTAAATGTACTTTATAGTCATTGTATGTACAAATGCAGAAGAATTCAGTACAAATGAGATTAATGTCTAGTAATAAATATGTGTGAAAACCATATTTAATAAAAAATGGGTCCAGGGTACCTACTAGATTGAAATGCATGAATAGCAAACAGTCTGTGTAAATACATACTGTACAGGATACATCGTAATATCTAAGCCCAGTTCAGTACTTTATCAAGATGTTAATGGGCAGTTCAAAGACATGACCACAATGTTATGGTTAAAATGACATTGAAATTGTGTGTTTTCAGTAGTGTATAAATGCTTGCAGTAGCACATGGTTACTGTCTCTTATAGTTAATTCAACAGTTGCAAAGAGTTAATGAAACAGTTCTAAGTCATAAATTAAATTCTGTGATTGCAAAAGAATAAATTGATCATGTTAAAAAAATAATAATAACATTAAAGCAGACACAGCTCATAACTGATAAAATATTTTCACAGAATGGTCTGCAAAAGAAAAAGTTGTTAAATACATTCAGTTTGGTAGTAATACTTAATATCATTGTATTAACTATGTAAAATTGCATTTTGACTTGTATCAAAGAAGACTAAAGGGTTTGTTTCTTAATGTGTTTTCTATATAAAATGTTTTGAGTATGTTTAAAAACAGAGGGAATTGTTAGATTTTATGAATATAAATCTGAAATTAATTATGTTGTAAATATGCTGAAAGAAAAGGCTTGCTTAAATGCAGAAACAAAGTTTAAGTAAAATGTGATCAGCAGTCATACTAAATGACCATGGCTTGGAAAAGGAATCTGCTGAATGGACATTTTTCCCTTACAGACTCAAAGCATGATGTATGTATGCAAGAACAAAAATGTAAAATCTGCTTTTAAAGAACAATGGCATGTTATTCTGCATGGAAAAACAGGATAACAGATGTTTTTATACAAAGATCCAAATAAAATACAGGATGTTCACACTGTCAGAAAAGCTGATCTCTGACAATGTGTTTTCTCAAAAATATGTTTTTCTTCATAAAAAACAGGATATGCTTATCAGCATTGACATAAGAACATGTGTTTTATACAAAGATCCAAATAGAATACAGGACAATGTGTTTCCCCAAATATGTTTTTCTACATGGACATCAGGACACTGTTACAGGATATTCACACTGTCAGAAAAGCTGGTCTCTTACAAGACATTGTTAAACAAGGAAGTTTAGTATTGTTTCTATAGGATAAGCAATTCTCCAAAATATGTTTAAAAAGAGTATATAAAGAGCTGTATAAATCCAGTTGTTTAGGGATATGGTAGGAACACATTTGGTGTTCTGAGGTAAATGTTATATCTCTCACATCATCTGTACTATATGAGAAGTAAAGTTGGAACAGTACTTTTAAGCTGCAACGTTTGTCCAGTTTTATTTATTATAAAAGTTATTGGTTACTGCTCTTAAAGACAAGTGCTGCAAAGTATATTCTCTCATCAGTGTATATTCTGCAAGTTTCTGTATGCAACAGACCGTGAATGCAAATATAATCAGACTTTGAATTTTAGCAAGAATCCAGCCAGCAAGACTGAGTGTCATAAGAACACTGCAAATCCATCACACCAAGCAAGAAGCAAGTAAGAGCTATATAATATTTTTTCACTTTGGAATTTAAAAAGACCTGCTTCAGTGAGTTTGGCTATCTGGCTGAGTTTATCTTTGATGAGTTTCACCTCTCTGACTGTGCTTATTGGAGGTGTTTAGTTCTGCTGTTTGGAATTAGGAACTGTGTTGGCTTAGTAGCAGCTTGTTGTTTTTGCCTTTGACTTCCAGAACAAGCATACGTGTGTTTGGGAGGTGTTTAGTCCTGCTGTTTGGCATCAGGAGCTGTGCTGGTTTAGTAGCACATTTGTATGGCAGTTAATTGTGTAAGTCAGAAATAAAGTACATACTCCCATGTATCCTGTGTTAGCATTTGGAGGGTGAGTACATGTCTACACTGAGAAGTGTGTACTGGAAGCAGCAACATTCAGGTTTGAGTACAACATGCATATAACTGGCTACAAACCTAGCTTCAGATGAGAGACATATACCAACCTTCTGACTGACACAATGGTGTCCAGAGCAAACAAGCATGGTCCCCACCTTGGAAAGCTGAAAGGGCTATGCCTAACTAACCTAGCATTTCATAGCAGTGGGCTGCAATCACAGTGAGAAATGCAATCACCACACAGCAGGCTGCATGCAATTACTGAATGGTGGGTAGCAATTGGTGCAGAGGCTGTCACATGCACAAGTGCAGATACCTAGAAAAGCAGGCTGTACCTGCAGTCCACACATGCAATTCTATCATTGCAGGTGCTGGGAGATAGAGATAGAGAGAGAGAGAGAGAGACACGGACACAGACACAGACACAGACACAGACAGAGACACAACAGAGAGAGAAACTGAGACATAAACCGAAATAGAGGGGGAAACCCAAAACAAATAACCAAAAAAAATAAATAAATAAAAACCTACAAAACCGTAACACACAGAGCAGGGAAATACAAAGGTAAGGTATGTAACTCACATGTATGTTTTGGCATGTTGTAGATGTTCCTGAAGAGTACTCTACACACTGCAAATCATCCATGTGGCAGCAGTACGTATCTATCTGTATGTGCACATGTGCATAGGGCAAGGGATATACTGTAACTGTTATTGAAGGGTGGACAGATATCTGTCATTGAAAGTTGATATGTGCATATATCTATGTAGGTCGCAGTGTGTGGCCTAGAAAACAGCATGCAGTGCTGATATATGTCATGTGGTGGTTAAATGCTGTGGGACTGATTTGTCAGATCTGCTGTGTTACAGCCAGTGAGGCCTGATAATGCTACATGGCCTGAGGACATCCACATGCATTCTGCACAACACTGTGCAATATAATCACATAATCACATAACTGTACATCCCTCAACTGTCGCATAAGTGATATCCCCACCATGAAAGGTGGACTGTACATGTGCCTATATGTACATCCATGTGTACAGCAATGGATGTGTACTTGTACGTGTATAGATATGCATATATATATATAATATATATATATATATATATATATATATATATATATAGATGATATATAGATATATATATCCATATAGAGAGAGAGAGACACAGAGTCATATGTACTGCAACAGGTGTGTGTTGACCAATGCATGGACTGTAGACAAGTGTTGATACTGCAGTGCCATTCCTCCTTTCCAAAACACTGTACCCATTAACTACCACATAGGTAGAGATCTACCTAACAGTGAAGGTGTGATAAGGGAACATGGGACACAGGTGGACAGTAGTCTCCGCTTTGATGAAGACACTGCCACACTACACCTGTAATCAGTCTGTGTGTTATGTGTCATGACAACAGGTGTGTCATCTATAGAAATATAGGGCAGTGTTCCCCTCTACTCATCACAATGCCCTGTGTGGTATATACCTCACATGACAACTACACCAGGTGAAAAGGCCACAGACATACCTCCCAAAGGGTAATAATGGCCGCAAACAGATGCCCTATGCAGACTGACTCACAAAACCACATCTACACTGTATTGCATACTGGCCACACAGAGGTGACCTCTGCCAGACATACAGAGGTATGTCACACCCATAGCTGGGTGACAGCCACCATAGCAACATATCACAATCCCTCTGGGATACACACTCTAGGGTCCTAAACCTTGTCAGCTCACTAAACAGCACATGCTGGAGGGATATGTTCCCATCTCAGAGATATGCCATACACCGGAATAGACCACCTAGCAATAGCAAACAAGGCTCCTCATTAGCAGTTGTCATAAATACCCCTGATGATTGTGTGGGGGACTGGTAATACACCCCAGGAAACATCTCTGTGGTTCTGGTTGGCAGGGGTAAGTGTAATCAAAGTACATGTGTGTCAAAGGCCAGGGTAGCATATGGCTAGGCTGTCGTAGGCCCTAGGGCCAACAGCATATTACCTACCTATGACACTATGCACTCATACATGTACTCAATGCAATATCTGCTATGTGAGGTTGAATAAGTGTAAACGTGAATGTGTGCAAGGTCTGTAAAGGTGTGATAGCTTAGTGTGAAGTTCTATCTGACATGGTAATGCCTATCCTAGCTGTGAGGACAGCAAATGATGTGTAATGTACTGTTAGGCAGACATAGTAGTATGGCATATGATGTGACGTAGTTCCTTGTTGACGAATGTGGTGTCTCATTGTAGGCTAAAGCAATACACGTATGCTTAGTGAGTGGTACTGCTGGTGAATCCAACTCCCATATGAACTGTAGTACTACCTGAAGCTGTAGGTCTAAACAGCACAGTATGGTGTGTGTTCACATTGCTTGGAAACACTGTCATGTGTGTTTCCTGTAGTCTGCACAGAGGACAAAACTCAGGCATAAGGGTGTGTAAGTAGTGGCACACAGTACTGTATGGTACACAGGTAATGCTCATCTGTGTTGGCATACAGTGGTGTGTTGTATGTTTGTCTGATGTGTGTGTAATTATGCCTGTACAATGGCTGCAATCATATGTGTGTTACAGGATATACGTATGTATCCAGCAACATATATACACTGTTACAGCAGTATGCCACCTATAGTAACAACTGTACACATCTGTTAGACAGGGTTATGGCTTCAATGACTAGGGTGGTCGACTGGTACTACTGTACCTGTACTTTACATCCATTTCAATGGATGACATCTCTGTTTGTGCATTGGTGTGATATACACCCCTGTCTTGAGGTTGTGCAGTGTGTCACAAACAGTGTGTCAGGTACTGTTGTATAGTGGTGTGATATATAGAGTGTGCCAGGCACTGTTAGTTAGCTGTGGCCTGAGAACCAATAAGTGGTATTGAATGTGTGTAACCTCTGACAGACAATAGGATGGTATATATGTCAGTAAAGTGATATCTGTGGTTAAAGGTGTAAAGTGTGCCACAGGACTCGGTCACAAATATTGTTCATATCTTTTTCAGCCAGATGGCCCACCAACGCAATCCATCGTACACAGCAGATGAGGAAGAGGTGATACTGCAAAGCCTATTGCAGCAGTACACAATGCTGTTCTCCAGAAGCAGCCAGCACCAGCAGGAGCGGACTGCACTGTGGCAGGAACTTGTTTGTCGGGTAAATGACATAGGCATGCATAACCAGACATATGAGCATGTACGCCATCACTGTAGTGATTTAATTAGACATGTCCGGCGGCATGCGTCTGATATCCAAAGACAACAGCTTGCCACAGGTGGTGGGGTGGACATTCATCTCCCCCTCACCAGAGTGCAGGAGCTGCTCCTAAGTGTGGTGGCTCCTGGACAACAGCGACATCAACCTCTGACGTGTTGTCATGGAGGCCGGAGCTACCCAGCACGTCTACCTGGAGCAAGCAGGTAACATGCCCTATCTGTAGATGACAGTTAATTGTATTGTTAGATTATGTCTATGTGAGATGTGTACTGTGTGTTTAGCAGTTCTGCTGCCTAGTGTTGTGCAATACTGATATTTCAAATAATATCTCTACACCTGTGACTGTTGACTGTTGTTATACTGCAGTTTAGCATACCCACTGTAGCAATGCCACAGTTATGGCCACTGACAAACTCTCTCATATTCTTGTAGGTCCCTCTGGTGTGACAGCAGGGCAGCCGATCCATGCTGGTGAGTGTGTTATAACTGCAATGTTGGTAATGAAATATGCATGTCATAGGTGAGGTGTAGGCCATGTACACGTAACACACCTATGCATAATGCATGCCGTGCATGTTTGCTGTAAGACATTGCACAGCTCAGTAATGTCAGTAGCTGCCTCACTGCCATGCAATACACGAGCATAAGACACAGTTGTGGCAACCCCATACTGCACATTGGATAGGCATAGTTGCAACACCTGTACACAGCATAACACGTTTATCATACGCAGTACACAAAGACATGCTACATATGGTGTAACCACACACCCACTGTAAGGTCACACTTCAGTATCCCACATGTCATCCACATACACATGATGTATCTCAGGGGTAGAGGCCTATCATGGGGCTGTGCAACACTCTTCAACACATAACACAGTCATGATAGGCAATGCTCCCTATTGGGCACCTCATACACCCATGTACAAAGTGGCTGTGTAATAGTGAACGTAGCCACGGCACTGCAGTTCAGGTACAGCATGCTAGGCGGTGGTCTGTCACACAGTAGTAGCTGTGAGTGACCACAAGATGCATGATGATGACGATGATGGCACATGGTAGTACACCCCATCCAGTTACAGTGACCGCAGTACTACACATAGCGGTCTTTGCATTGCACCTCATTGTTGTGTGTGTGTGCAAACATATGCACCTATACACAATATGCATAGCATGTTGTGTGTGTGCTTACATATGCCAGTATACACAATATGCACAGCTGTTGCCATCTGTACAAAGAGTCACATATATGTCTTGGAATGCTATTGGGTGTATAGGTCACATGACACACATTGTGTATGTGTGGTGTTTAATGTTGCAGTCATGTAGCATGCCATGTCATGGCTGGCACCGACATATCTGCAACATGTCCCACACTCACCATAACCACTGTACAATGGCCATATCGAGCATTGGGATTCCTTCACGTCTACATGCACCACTCATCCCATGTCTGTAGATTGCATGCATTTGCTACACCAATGCCCACTATTATTTGCTATGGACACAGACACTGTAATCAGACATGGCAATCTATGTGTCACACAGATAACACATGCAGCCATGGTATGTATACCATTTAGTGATGGTGCACAGGACATTGCAGAGCAGATGATACTTGCACAGCAATGTTGTGTCCATGTACACATTGTGTTCCAGGGTGCAGACAATCACTGAACAACTACACACATGCATCACAGCCATGTATAATGCCATTAAATAGGGCCGTCTACACTTGCACTGCATGGTCTTGAGCAACACATATTCTGCATGCTGACAAGTGTGAGGTGAATGTTTGCATTGTGATACTGTCACCCACCTTCACCCACTATTGTGTATGTGTTGGATTGCTGGTGTGTGTGTGTGTGTGTATGTGCTGTGGTGAGCAGTGTATTTGTATTCATGTGTGCATATGTGCATGTGTTCATGTGTTCATGTGTGCATGTGTTCATGTGTGCATGTGTTCATGTGTGCATGTGTGCATGTGTTCATGTGTGCACATGTGCATGTGTTCATGTGTGCATGTCTGCATGTGTTCATGAGTGCATGTGTGCATGTGTGCTAACATCATGTACAGATTGTGAAGTGCGTTTCCTGTCTTCCTTCCACAGGTGCTGAGTTAGGGGTGTCTGAATGCAACAGGGAACCTGATGTCACTGCCACTAATAGTGGAGATGATGAGACATGTATTGTGACACAGGAAGGTCTGACAGGGTCTGTCATTGGTCCACCAATCGACTGTACACAGCGTTCAACCCCCATCTATGCACACACTCATACTGCCAATACATCCCTCATCACCAATGGCCTTAGCTGAGGGAAAGTATACAGTCGGCATTGACCAGGAGAGTGTGGTACCCATGGCATGTGCATCCCCTCACAGCAGCCATAGCCAGATTACTGGAATGGTACCACATAGGCAGATGTCCAGGGGTTCTCGGTCGTATTGCCCCTGGCAGATGTGCCCCCAGAGGTATTACAACCTCCAGTATGTTCCAGGCTGTAATGCAGGCATAGGCACATATGGAATGGTACACCCAACAGGAACTAAGGGCGCAGAGGGTCCATTACATTGCTATCAATGACAGCATCCGTGACCTTGCCGGTGCCATCCAGAATTACACCAAGGTCATTGATAGCCATTGGAGGGAGACATTAGATGTCCTCCACAATGTGTTAGCCATAAGCCAGGACCGTGCAGGATGGATGGATGGGAAGCCAACACGGACGCATGCCAGCAACAGCATCAGCTGGCAGTTGTCGCGGATGGACCACGGATCACAGCCACTCCCGTAGTGGCAGTACCAGCCCCTGCAATGCTGGGGCTGGCCTGTCCATTGACCATCCTACTACACCACGTGCACATGGCACTGGCCAGTCCCAGCAGGGACATGGGTCCAGTCATCATACCTCTGCCTCTGATGATAGCACCCAGTCATGGTTGGTTCCTGATACTGCCCATAGCACCCCTGCCAGGCACAGGTACCGTGTCCATGGCCAGAGAGAGTGATCTGTATGGCCTAGCAGGTACAGTCTGTGGATGTCCCACAACCGCCCGTATATGGCAGCCACATGGTGGAGTTCTGTGCATGCAGACACACACACATTAACCAAACTAGGGCTCACACATACACACACACATTACATCAAAATTGGCCCATGCTGTACTGTTGTCCCTCACACACACACACACGCACACACACACACACACACACACACACACACACACACACACACACACACACACACACACACAGACATGTCGATTGAATGGGTCAATGTCGGGCTCTGGCAAACCAACAACACACCCTCTGCATATGATGACACCTGTGCCACCTCCTGTCATCTGTAACATTGATGCAGGAATAGGCTAACATGGTTCTGATGCACAGGGTGACATTATAGCAGTATAGCAATAGTAGCAAGTTGCCAACAGGAAAGTGTAATGATATCCTTGTAGGTATATCTGAGCAGGCATTATGCATCACAGCTTTGATAGTCATTGTAGCATTGTTTACACCAGTGTTAGGTCTGAGTATGTATTGTCCACCCATGTGCCACTTGGCTGAAGTGTACAGTGTTGCCAGCATGTGTTAGTGAGTGGACAGTATGTGTGTGATGTGTGCATTACAAATTAGCAAGCGTACATCTGTGAACATGGTGTGTGCGCACTGTCTGCATGTACATGCATAGTGGACATGTGGGATGTGCGACATACCCTGTTGTACACATTGTTAACATCTCATGGTACCTTTCGATGGCCGGTATGCATTCTACTACAGATATGTACTAACATGGGTACACATGTGTGTATGACATGGGTTGACACTATCCTGTGGGTGATACTGTTGATATCTGTCAGTGATCTGCAGTCTGGTACTATACACCACCTCAACAGCATGACTATAACCAATCATTAGATGATGTCCTGACAAATGACACACAGTGGTAGGGAACTCAGTAACAGTTGGATCCTTCCGGTACTATACTATAACAGTAACTAGTGGTATTGACTGCCACACATTCCTGGGACCACACCTGTGTGGCATATAGCCCTCTTAGGTACATGCAAACACACTGGGGATATGTCCATCCACATCTGGAAATGCATGCATTGGCCTACACTGCATTCCCTCGATGGGACGCATATCCTACACAAGGGTATCATACAGATACCTGTTGTCCAATACATGCTGTATAGTTGTAAGCCGACTATGGCATAGTCATTCACATTTACTAGACATACTATCCTGACAGTACCACATAGGTGGTAGCCCTCAACATGTATGTTGGGTACCAATGTGTACAGACAGACACGTGTTATGTCATCTGTCCCTTGGTATCCACATATCCATAGGTATTGTGGGGTCCATCGGTTTCACATAACTCATTAGGGGCCTGCATGCATATCCATAGGGCTGTTGTACACCTATGATGACTGTCCATTACTGCCAGTCGTTGTTGTGTATGAACATGTCTGACATATACCCCAGGCAATTACCCTCACTCACAGTACTCTATAGTACGTGTCATGGATGTGTGTGGCACAGATGACCATGGCCACGGATCACTACAGTGGCCGGGCTTATCGCATACATACATACATACATATGTGACCTATGATCTGAGAAGCAGCAGCACAATCTGTCGAAGGAAACAAATGTATTCATGTAGTATGCAGGCCTCACACCTATGTACTGATTGAGGTCACATGTACACATATTTATTTGCCATGCGGATACCCAGTGTGTGCAATGCACATACTGTTTTAATCATATGTCATACTGTAGTAAAAGCAAAACCCACACTGCATTGACCACCTGTGGCACACACAGCGTTTGCAGGATTCAAACCCGTATCTAACTATTTTATGATACTAGAGGGATACACATTAACACAGCGTGCTCTATGCTTTGCTGGGTGGCTTCTATTCTCCTAATATATTTGTAGGATGCTGACATCATCAGACATTCCAAAGAGGGATGTACCTCTTTTATTGTGTTTTCCCAGTCTCCAAAAAGGCTACTCCTCTCAAAGGAAATCACACACTGTCAGCGTTTGCAGGATTCAAATCCCTACCTAGCTATGTGATGATACTAGAGAGACATGCATTAACACAGTGCGCTACAGGCTTTACTGGGTGGCTTCTGTTCTCCTGATATATTTGTAGGATGCTGACATCATCAGACATTCCAAAGAGGGATGTACCTCTTTTATTGTGTTTTCCCGGTCTCCAAAAAGGTTACTCCTCTCAAAGGAAATCACACATACACCCCCCCCACTAAAACACACTGTCAGTGCTTGCAGGATTCAAACCCCTACCTAACTATGTCATGATACTAGAGGGACACACATTAACACAGCGTGCTATTTGCTTTACTGGGTGTTTTTTGTTCTCCTGATATATTTGTAGGATGCTGACATCATCAGACATTCCAAAGAGGGATGTGCTTCTTTTAATGTGTTTTCCCAATCTCCAAAAAGGCTACTCCTCTCAAAGGACATCACACTCCCCACAAAGCATCACAGACCATGCATATGCACCTAACATTGTGCAAATCTGCCTTTTGCTTTGTTGCCTGCTAAAGACCACACTCACAAACTCAGCAACCACACTTGGCTTTCTGGGGAACACTAGACAATATGACAGTTTCCCCAAACACCATTATATTGGGTGATGTCAAATACCCACACATTGACTGGGGATAGTACTCAGGCCCTAACACCCTCGCCCAACAGTTGCTACTATTTGTAAACTCATATGCTATGGCACAACTGGTTACCACACCCATCACCAACATGGGGACTCTATGTTCCACACCTGCAAAATACCCTCATTGGTAAGGACGGAACATACTTTATCTCACTGGACATCCATATCCTGTCCCCACACCCATCCTGGGTAATCTTGGTGAACTTCCCAAAAGCAAACATCACACTTCTCCATACCACGGTGGTATCCTTCAGAGACCCTGGGTCAGTGGTAAGTATGGCTCAGACTGTTGAATCCTTTACATACACATTTCTATGGACACCTAGTGGACTGCATGGATCGTGCCAGCTAAAATAACACCTGGGCTCACTCCTCCAATGGCAGGGGACCTGTCTGGTGGACCCTGGCCATTAATACGCTATACAACAAAAGGAGGAAGCTACTACATGATAGAGCACAATCCCAGACAGGGAAGGCATCTGTGATCTGTACTAGCAAACAGCTACAATCACTCGTGTATTTATGTCAGACCCGCTTCTAATGGACAATTGCACCAGACACATCGGACACTCACAAGGCCTTCTTCAGTTAATTCAGGTACATGGCTGGACACTCACTGATATGCTGTGTGGTACTGCATACTGACTGAACATACCCTGAACCCACACACATTGCCAACATTGTGGCAAACAGGTTCAGTGTAGATGTCTCCCCCCATCCCCCCTAAGGAGGTACTGTCCATCCCAACAGAGTGTAACCTCCCTGACATCACGAATAAACAGGTGAGTGCTGCCCTCCCCACAGCAGACAACACAGCATCAATGGGACCAGATGGGGTCTCGGCCTGTGTCGTACATGGCCTTCATGACAGACGTAACCCTCACATTACATCACTGTTCCATATCAGAGTTACTTCAGGATTTGTACCTATGGAATGGCGTACAGCGATGGTGGTCCCGCTCCACTGAATACTGCCACAACAGACCACAGACAATATCGGCCTATAAGGCTAACTAGCCTGTTCTGCAAAGCTATGGAGTTTATTGTAATGGGACTCATGCACATAGACATGGGAAACCTACAGACACTGGGTCCTACACATTACAGCATTGTTGTGGCCAGATCTTGCCTGTTGGACATGTTTGTATTCTTCAAACAGTTACCAGGTCCATCAGTGTTGGGACGATTGTCCACACAGCCTGCCTGGACCTTGCACAACCCTTCAACACAATATCCCACTCGGCCATTATGCATAGGCTCACTGGCATCAATATCGACACATATCTCACATGATGGATTGCTACCTGGATCAGGGATAGCACCCACATGCTCAGTGTTGCAGGTGCCATGTCTGACTATACACCAGTTACACATGGCATCCCACAAGGCTCAGTCCTGGGACCTCTCTTGTTCAGTATATATTTGTGTGATGTACAGGCTATCACAGGAGGGATATGGCTGCCCATGTTCACAGATGACTGCAAACTGGGTGCCATAATCAACTCTCCAGCTGGCACATGCATACTCATACAGGGTCTCACAGAGATAGGATGACTGGTGACTGAGCCATGGCCTACGGCTACATGCCATTAGTTGCATAGTCATCCCCTTTGAGAATGACAACATGCCCACACATTACCACATAGGTAGTCATCCATTACATACGGTAGTAGTTGTTATGGGTTTGGGAACATGACCTGTTTGTACTCTCGCCTTTGACAATCACATTGCCAAAGTGGTTAGACAGTACTTCTACATAGCCCACCAAATCCAACATGGTGTCACATGTTGATCACGTGTGGTCATTGTGCCCTTATACTCATTACGACCATGCTTGGTTACTATGCCACATTTGGGATGTACCTTACCCAACACCTGCAGCAACTGTAATGGCCACAAATGTTACTCATCAAGCAGATGTAGGGACTCACACGGATGCCCTGCACAGTTCAGATACAGTAACTCCAGCTCTACTCAGTCACTTACCACCTAGACGGATGTGTTGTGTGCCTGTAGTTTAAGGCAATATCTGACCCAGAATTAATGGACATGCTCCACCTCAGTATGTCCAACTCCCTTGGAGCTACACACTCCAGGGACATATACCTCAGCACAGATGTTAACAGGACATGCTGGGGGACAGATTATTATCCAAAAGGCTCCACTCACTGCGGAGTGTAGTCCCAGTTTTGCATAGGCACAGCCACCAACTGACCACCTACAGGTGACATCTTGACAAGTGGATGGGTGATCGTAAGTGTACCCATGGGATATCTTCTGGGTCCCTGCTAGACAGAGGCACAATACACTAAACGTAAATGGGCTATCTTGTGTGACCTACTATTCACAGGCACAGTGTTCTGATTTGACTGGGTTGCAGCAGCCAAACACACTCTGGCTATGCTTGTACATGCCCTAGGGCAGATAGCCTAGTATCAACCTCTGAACCTATGATAATGTTCATGATGCACAATGTTTATTGCTGATACTGTTTGCAGGTTTTTATCATCTTTGCTTTCCCACTTTCTATGAACCGCTTAGGTATCTGCAGAACATATTTGATTATGACAGGGTTCCACTATATGATATACGTGTTTGTTGTCATATCAGTGTGTGCACAGGGCAGATTGCTGGATAGTGAGAGGTTCCTGGGTTAACACATGCAACTGCCTGATATGTGTGGCCCACTGCTGTACTCCGACATGGCCTAAGTGTGTGAGGATGCCCAGTTCAGACTGTCAGTGTTCTGTTGCCTGACATTTGTCTCATGTATTCAAGTGTGTGAGCATGCCCAGTGTGACCTTTCAGTATGTTGCTGTCTGAGGTCCACTACATTTGTTGATGTATGTGTACATGTCCAATATTAACATTTCTACTCTGTGTGTTGAAAGTCAGGCTCTATTCTTACTGCAGGACTCACCTTTGTGTCATAACTCGACAGGGATTATGCTGTGCCTGCAGGGTTTCCATGGAATACTTTGCATAGACTTATCAACATTTCTTCATACAGGCGAACCACTGCAATACTGTCATGATTTAGTGGTTCAATACTATGACTATAGTGCACAGTGTCCTGGGTTCGAGGCCCATTACCACTTATATTTTCATACTGAGCAGACCAGACTGCTTAAGGGCCAGTAGAGCAACTATGAGCATGTTGGCTTTTGTTCAGCTATGCCCTACTTAGACCCAGCTTGTCCAACATTGCTCAATATTAACCATCATTGCTGGACGTTGGCCAATATTACTCAACATTGACCACATTTGTACTAGTTTGTGTGCAATTTTGTTTACATATACTACATGGTGGTAAATGCTGTTTAGCACTGCTTTATATTTCTTAACACATGGCAATCATGCCTCAGGTGTTGATGCAACGCTGCCTATGTCGGATGCACATACTACACTCCCTATACATGTTTGAAATCAGGTAGTGTCAAAGTAGGCATCCCTTTTACTATATGTGCGGGTCAGAGAGAGGTCTCATTTCCAGAGTTCCTACTGAGCCAGTGTATGTGCTATGTGTTGTCTCTTTGCCAAGGCCAAAGCATACTGGGCATGCCTCCTTCTGCCTACTGTGGCAGGATCAAGTTGTTCCTCCTCTGAGTCACGCTCTTCCTGTGATGGCCTTGGCAATGGTGGGGGGCTGTTTGGCCCGGGCCTATGCTGTTCCTGCTGCAGCTGTTTTCGCAGGATCATATTATGTAGCATAGCACATACCATGACAATTTGGGTACATGTAGTTGGTGAGTACTGCAAGGCTCCACCAGTTGTGTCCAGGCACCGGAACCATGACTTGAGCAACCCAAACACATGCTCGATTACATTTTGTGTTTGTGCGTGTGCCTCATTATGGCATTCCTGTTCAGGAGTGTGCATTTCTGATGGGTGTCATCAGCCACGGCTCCAGTGCAGAGCCGGCATCTCCCACTAGGTGTCCATGTGGGATGTCCCCATTGGCAAATGTCTGGTACAGCTGCGTCAGATGCCAGATATGGGAATCATGGTAGCTTCCAGGGCAGCCAGCACACACATTCAGTATTATGCCCTGGGCATCACACATGACCTTGCAGTTGATGGAGGGGAAGCCCTTGCGGT
Organism: Protopterus annectens; assembly: GCF_019279795.1. Lineage (NCBI taxonomy): Eukaryota > Metazoa > Chordata > Ceratodontiformes > Protopteridae > Protopterus > Protopterus annectens. Next base: position 957,646,641 of record NC_056734.1, on the reverse strand, counting down.
TGATGTAGACCCTACCCCGCTCACTGACTGGTGCTTTGATGCATATGTGCATGTAGTCTATTGCACCCACTACCTCAGGGTATTCCGCTATTTGCTGGAAGAGAAGCATATTGCTGGCCAATACCTCACAGGAATTGGGGAATTATACATGATCACCGACATGTGCTGACATGGCATCCAGGAACTGATGCAGTACCCTGGATGCTGATGCCTGTGATATCCCCATCATATCACCAGTTGGTCTCTGGAAGGTACCTGTTGCTAATATTCTTAGGCCAACACATACCTTAGTTTCCACTGGGATGGGTTTCCCTCTGTTGGTTCTGTGTGTGAGGTGTGGCCTGCACAGCTCAACAATTTGCTGCAAGAGGTCTCTGTCCACTCTATAGATCTCCACTATCTCCAGCTCATGTAGCCCCTGGTCGGTTACCCTGGGCCTGTACACTCTTCTCGGTCTCCTCACTGTGGGTTGTCCAGCAGCATTTGCATTATCACCACCCTCAGCCTGTTGCATATGTCGCCTTATAACAGCAATGGCAGCCCCTAACATTTTTGTCTCAGTAAAGCTTTTTCAGTTTTCACTTCTATTAGCTTACTGCAGTGTTGCAGTGTCTCTTGAGAGAAACATAATGGACTGTTGTTTGCAGAGTTTTAAGTGCTGGGCTGGGCTGAGCTAGTGTTCTGCCTGGGTAATTGCCTGATTCTGATTGTTTTCACCTGCTAGCTCTGCTAGTACTCCCTGGTAACTTCCTTACTATTTGGTGTGCTTCCTTTTTCCTTTCTGTTTCCTGAGGGGGGAGCGCCACACACACAAGCGCAAACATGCGCACAGCTGCTCACACGTGCACACGCATCCTTACACGGACTAAAATTTGCTTATTCTTGTTAAAACGTGCACACACCAGCACAAACGCGCTTACAACTGTTTACACAGCTTTACATATGCTTACTCAAGCTTACACGCGTGCACATGCTAACACGCGCGCACACTGTCTTACTCGGGTTTACTGGTGCGCACACTCACGCATGCATGCTCAGCAAGAAACTTTGGTGCTATCCACGGCATACACCTTCCATTTCTTGACTTTACCTGGCCTACCTGTTGACACACCTCTTTCAATAATATGTAATTGTCAGCTGACACATGACACTTTGCTCCAATGAGCTTCACTCCTTTCGTACATACCCTCCTCGTGATGTCACCTATCTTCTACTCTGTTACTCCCCTTATCCTACTCCTACACTCCACTGACTGTGCTCATTTCCTATGTAAACTTGCGATTCACTGACCTAACTATCATTTGCATAGGATTTCCTACTAATGCTTGGTTACATCTCTTAGACTGAGCTTCCCTCCTTAGCAACCTCTACTCGGTGGCCATGTTGTCTTCAGCCTGCCATTCACTTGCATTGTAAATTCATTTTAGCTATAAAATCCACATTTGTGGATCTTAATTATTAATTTTCTGGTTTTGAGGGTGGCGCATTTGCGCGGCGCTGTGCTACAGTTAAACCCCGGAGATCGGGATGAAAAAAAAAAAGTTATTTTATTTCTATTTTGCATCACTTCCCATTGCCAATGGCCATATTTTCGGCCGTTGGCATGCTTCCTCCTGTAAATGCATGCTTTTTTTGCAGCTGTCATGGCTCTGTTTTGCTATTTGCAGAACCATACTCAGTCATCAACTGAGTACATTTCTGCAAATAACACTACTCCTACTTGGACAGGTTCGGGTTTCCTGCATCGCAAATTTACCTCATTTACATAGCTTTCACCTGCAATTGAGGGAATTTGCATATCCAAGCCCTGTCCGTGTAGGACTAATTTGGAGAGCTCAGTTGCACGCCCCTACCAGCTCTTCCTGGATCGCTTGTCGGACATGTTGGCTGCATGGAGTCTTACTCTACTCTTAGACTCTGTGCAAGCCTTCGTGAATCCGGCCGTATATGTTCTCTTATTTGGCTAAAAGAGTTAAAGTGCCGCTTATAGCAGACATGAGTAATGAAAGAGACCCTGACCTAAACTCATAGTTTCAATGATTATTATATGATCCATGGTGATATCACTTGAAATTTAAATGATACAAAACTAGTTAGTATAGTAGCCCTCTGAGCAGGATACTAGCACTTAGAATTTCATCACAAAAAAGTGGAGTATAACATTTACCACACATTTTGGAATTAGATTTTAAAAATGATACTGGGGTATTTTCTGCTACAGAGATTTTTCAAAACACAGTGGTGCAAGTATTACAAGGAATGCCGAATGTCAAGAAGTTTGCGTGTCCTTCATTAGATCACTGTTGCAGTAGCTGTACATATATGGGATATATCTTGCCAAGGATGTTGGATGCCTGACCAGTCTCCAAAGTTTCACAATCCTTCATCATGCTGCGTATGTCTACCCTAAGCATGAAGTATATGTCGGTATAAGAGGGAAGGACGAGCGAACCAAAGTTCAGAGATTTTTGAGTATGTGTACTCATACAGACTTATTGTCAGCTCAGAAGAATGAATATCAGCAATTAGCTTCAGCTACAGCTTCAGGCAAATGAGTGCCCCTTTGTAAAAGTTATCCATAAAAATTATTATGATTGTCGGAAGGGACAAATGTTCTTGTGGTAGACAAATCTCCTATAAGGACACTCACATCAACTGCGGCTTTTATTAGGGAGAACAGGATGATATCAAACCCTCTAAATAATCTGCCTTTCCTTTATGTCCAAAATAGTAAGGACTAGGTTAAATGCTTTGGCATTTTTCTTTGAAAACAAGCACCTCAAGAGTCTTGGCAAGTTCAACCACAAAATCCCATTCAGTGGATCTTCCCACCTCAGCAAAAAGGGAAATTATCAAGAAAGGTTAACAAACAGATTTGGATGTCTATCTGTTTTCTGTGGTCTCAGATTGATGATTTGCTGAAGTACCTTGTTATCTATCTATTTACTTATTGATTGATTGATTGATTGATTGATTGATTGTCGTTAGATGGCTGGATAGGTTAGCTGGTAACCAGACCCTTTTCAATCATGACCCAAGCCCGTAAGTTTAGTACATCAAATATTCAGTGATATCACACCAGTTCCAAAAGCAAACAATTTACAATACAGATAGAAAAATATAGTAAGATACAGATTTACAACAAATGTTTTACAGCCCTTGCATTGCCAGACCATATCTCTTGGTGTCCTTTTGTGTGTCCCCTCCAGAGGCCTCTTAACGCTGGGAATATCCTACATCCCTTCAGACTGCACATCAGGTTGAAAATATTGGGAAGGGGAAATGATTTATTCTATCTGATGTTAAGGGAGGTATGCACCAAATACTAGTGAGGGAGAACTTCACCGAGTCACTTATAGAGGTCTGATCTGTATATTTCCTTTCAAAAAAAAATTTAGATTTGCGCCCTCACAGAAAAATATACAAAAACATACTGTCTCTTCCTTCTACCCCTTCTGTGCAAAGTGGATCGGTAAAACAGGGCTAATGCCATCCATTGACTTCAGCCATCCCTTACAGCCTTTACCCTGTACATACAAAGAGAATCCCCATATTTTCTCATATAATCTGATATACAAATATATATGCAACATATACAGAGATATGAATTGGAACATGAAAAGAGATTTATATGTAAAATTGTAACAGCTTCTTATTTAAAATTATTTTGCTCTAGGAAATGGCCTAACTTGTGTGTGTGTGTGTGTGTGTGTGTGTGTGTGTGTGTGTGTGTGTGTGTATATATATATATATATATATATATATATATATATTAAATATATATATATATATATATATATATATATATATATATATATATATCAAAAGCAAGAATTACTAGGTCCTAGAGCAGTCAAATTTGCTGAAAAATCCCAAAGTGGAAGCAGTCTGTAGCAGAAATCAAAGTGTAACCACTGTGTTGAACTTCAAGAACTAGTTACACATAAAATAGCAAAAGTTGAAGCTTTTATTCACAGAAAGGTAAGCACTTTTGCAGAGCACAGCACTCTGCTTCATCAGACAAAAAGTGAAACAAGAAACCACTATTTAAAGGCTCTCATTCAAATAATATCATCAAGACTTTGCATAATTAATTATTTAAAGAGATATGTATCAAAACTTAAAAACTTTTTTAAAACCTTACATATACAAGTATCATGTTTAAAATTCATGTAAATGACATAGAACATGAATTCATGTAAAAGACAATGACAAAAATGTAGTAAAATAGAATGAAATAAATTGAGTAAAGACAGCAAAATGCCAACAATATTATCGAAGGGGGCGTCCTCTCAAAATTGGTTTCAATGGTACAGTTTCATTGAGGCCATTGCCCCTATGTGCTCCCATTCTAAGAATCCACTTCACCTCACATTCTTCAGTGGCATTTACTAAATTACCTAGCCGTGGATCTATCCTCTGTACTTGTAAAATTTGAAACTTAAAAACATGATGCATACCTTCAGTTAGCATGTGTTTAGAAAGGGCACCAGTCATCTCTCCCCTCCATGTACTATAATAATGGTCCCTTATACGTTCACGTAGAGACCTATTTGTTTTCCCTACGTAAAATTTAAAGCATAATGTGCAATATGCAATGTACACCAGGTTCCTAGTGTGGCAAGATCCATTAACTCTTAACTCCCACAAACGTCCGGTGTCCGGATTCCTGTAAAACCTGGATTCATCAATGTAAATGCATTGGGAACAATTACCACACTTCCTAGTGCCTGTGTGCAGATCTGATGTTTCCTTAGTACCTAAATTTGTGTAGCATAACTGTTGTTTCAAACTATTCTTGTTTTTAAAAGTAAAGGAGGGGGTATCCCCTAAATACTTACTCATTTGAGTATCCAATTGCAATTTATGCCAATGTGTGTGGACAACATCCTGCACAAACCCTACATTGCTACTAAAAGGGATAACAATAGCTAAACCAGAAGTTCTGGTTCTCAATGATGAAACTACGTTGCGTCTAGTACCAAAATAAGGTCTTGCTGTATTAGTGCGCTCTCTCCTCACATAAGAAAAAATAGGACTGATTTCATTGTCTGTGTAGCCTCTATTAAGTAGGCCACTTCTAAGGTTCCGTAGCTCCATGTCCAGTATATTACTTTCACAACATAATCTGGACATCCGGAGGGCCTGTCCCTTAATAACATTCTTAAATACAACATTGTTGTGCATACTGTCACGGTGCAGAAAGGAGAAACAATAGCATTCTTTTCTAAACAACTTAGTCTTACAAATATTCTCCTCAAAATAAACAGTGACATCTAAATAGTTAACAAAAGTGTTAGAAGAAACTGATGTGAACTTCAAAAAAGAAGTAGTTGTGTTCAGGAAATTAACATAGGATAAAAACATATCTGTACTACCTCTCCAAATTATAAAAAGGTCATCAACAAAACGCCTAAAAATACAACATTCAAATTGGTTAAAACATGCTGTTGCTCCCAGGCTACCATGACAAGATTAGCATAAGAATTAGCACAACTAGTGCCCATTGCTATCCCATTTATCTGTTTATAACACTGGTCTCTGAATAAAAAGATATTATTGTCAAGTACTAACTCAAGCATCAAACATAAAAAATCAGCCTTTTTTGAATCCATGCCTCCTTGTAACATAAGGTCTCTAACCATAACAATACCTATGTCATTGGGTATACTCGTAAAGAGTGCTACAACATCTAAAGTGCCAAGTAGTAATCCTTCATAACATTCAAGCTTACTAGTAAACTCAAAAAGATCCTGTAAAAAGTGTTGAGTATCCCTCAACACGTATTCATACTGTTCTAGCACCTTTCTTAACTCATAATCCAAATATACTAACAAAGGCTCCGTGAGCCAACCCCTCCCAGCCACTATGGCTCTGAAAGAAGGCTTAACGGCGTCTTTGTGTACCTTAGGAAGACCATGTATTCGAGGTATTAAATGATGTTCAACTATCAAATACTTAAAAATATCATCTGTGATTAAACCCAAGATAAAACATTCATGTAAAGAGAAATTAATATTCATTTGTATGTCCATGACTATAGCAGTAGAGACTAACTGATACAAATCAGAGGCTAGCATGTTCTGCATAGAGTTAAAGTAATAGTCAGAGTCCAATACAACCACAGGTCCACCTTTATCAGCAGGTTTGACTACAATGTCCATATTATTCCGTATACTATTTATGGCCAGTTTCTCTTTTTTGGTTAAATTGTCAGAGTAATACATTGTACTGTTTGCAAAATTATTGTATAAATCATGCTCAACAGCTTTCATGAACACTTCAATAGTTGGTGAAAAATGGGGTACATATAGACTTTTTCTCCGAAACTGTGTCTGTTGTTCAACACTATAATCATTGTCTAAAAGTTTCAAGGCTAGAGAATGCAAAAACAACCGTACTGATATAATGGCATCACTGATATCCATACTAGTCGAAGGTATGAAGCCAAGTCCTTTACTTAACAAACTCAGTTCATTAGGCAACAGGGGATATCTAGAAAGATTGAGAACTAAAGCCCCTGGTTCCAAATTCGTTTTAATGTTTGAGCTGAAGCTTGTAAGGGGCCTTCCTTCCTTTTCTGACCCCGGGGTACATCGCTTTCGATTGATCTCTTCCTCCCCGGTCTGATTGGGAGGGGAACCACCGGAAAAGACTGTCTTTGTTGTACGAAATCACGTTCTTTTTGCCTAACTACCGAATGCCCATGAGTTGATGCTATGTCTTTAGTGAATGTGTTAGGGTTGTTAGAAGCAGGAGATGGAGAATTTTTACCCACTGCACTTGACTCAGGTACTTCCACTGCCAATGTGTCAACTACAGTCTCTAAAAATACACCGTCTGTACTAGCCGGACGTTCTGCATTGTGACTAGAACCTAACACAGGTTTATTTACTGTGGGCACTGCTATAAAATCATGTCTTGCCCTTGTAGTAGATGATGTTTCCAAACCATTCGGTCCTTGCGCTCTAGTGCGTTCACTACTAATTTCATTACGTGGCCAAAAGAAGACATGTTGTTGTTCAAAGTCATTAATGTCACGAAAAAGCTTTCTTTTCTTAGATTCCAGCAATCTAGACTCATAACGCTGTACTTTATCAATTGTTTCATGTATAAAAAGTTCAGCTCTCCCATCACCACCAGCCTCAGCTAAATCAGTTTGCTGTTTAACTAAAAAGTCTCTTAATTCAAACACTTTAGGCATAAAGAAATCAAGTAACAGTTTAACATAAGACTTACTTGTCTCCAAATTGATTTGTTGCCACCTGATTAACAGGTCCGGATAAAGATTTCCATAGGTTGGCATTGTCAGAACACGAAGCCCTCTGGGTATGACATTATTTTTCAAGCATGCTTCCAGATGATAGCGTTGACACTGCAGTCTTTTAAATTTATAAACATTATCTTCAAACTCTTTTCTCAACTTCCTGTACCTGACTTCATTTGTATTAGTCATTTGAACTGTTCCACCATTCAGGCTGTCTGTATCAAACAATGGGTTTGGATTGTCAGTTAATAGGCCCCTAAGCCTGCTGTAGGAGTCAACAGGCCAGTCATTTACTTGAACATCTCCTGCTGCTGCTTCCATAATTCAAACAAACAACCCCAACAAAATGTCAAAAGCAAGAATTACTAGGTCCTAGAACAGTCAAATTTGCTGAAAAATCCCAAAGTGGAAGCAGTCTGTAGCAGAAATCAAAGTGTAACCACTGTGTTGAACTTCAAGAACTAGTTACACATAAAATAGCAAAAGTTGAAGCTTTTATTCACAGAAAGGTAAGCGCTTTCGCAGAGCACAGCACTCTGCTTCATCAGACAAAAAGTGAAACAAGAAACCACTATTTAAAGGCTCTCATTCAAATGACATCATCAAGACTTTGCATAATTAATTATTTAAAGAGATATGTATCAAAACTTAAAAACTTTTTAAAACCTTACATATACAAGTATCATGTTTAAAATTCATGTAAATGACATAGAACATGAATTCATGTAAAAGACAATGACAAAAATGTAATAAAATAGAATGAAATAAATTGAATAAAGACAGCAAAATACCAACAATATTATCGAAGGGGGCGTCCTCTCAAAAACTGGTTTCAATGGTACAGTTTCATTGAGGCCATTGCCCCTATGTGCTCCCATTCTACCTGATGACCTTAATAAATTGGAGAGGTAGTACAGATATGTTTTTATCCTCTGTTAATTTCCTGAACACAACTACTTCTTTTTTGAAGTTCACATCAGTTTCTTCTAACACTTTTGTTAACTATTTAGATGTCACTGTTTATTTTGAGGAGAATATTTGTAAGACTAAGTTGTTTAGAAAAGAATGCTATTGTTTCTCCTTTCTGCACCGTGACAGTATGCACAACAATGTTGTATTTAAGAATGTTATTAAGGGACAGGCCCTCCGGATGTCCAGATTATGTTGTGAAAGTAATATACTGGACATGGAGCTACGGAACCTCAGAAGTGGCCTACTTAATAGAGGCTACACAGACAATGAAATCAGTCCTATTTTTTCTTATGTGAGGAGAGAGCGCACTAATACAGCAAGACCTTATTTTGGTACTAGACGCAACGTAGTTTCATCATTGAGAACCAGAACTTCTGGTTTAGCTATTGTTATCCCTTTTAGTAGCAATGTAGGGTTTGTGCAGGATGTTGTCCGCACACATTGGCATATATTGCAATTGGATACTCAAATGAGTAAGTATTTAGGGGATACCCCCTCCTTTACTTTTAAAAACAAGAATAGTTTGAAACAACAGTTATGCTACACAAATTTAGGTACTAAGGAAACATCAGATCTGCACACAGGCACTAGGAAGTGTGGTAATTGTTCCCAATGCATTTACATTGATGAATCCAGGTTTTACAGGAATCCGGACACTGGACGTTTGTGGGAGTTAAGAGTTAATGGATCTTGCCACACTAGGAACCTGGTGTACATTGCATATTGCACATTATGCTTTAAATTTTATGTAGGGAAAACAAATAGGTCTCTACGTGAACGTATAAGGGACCATTATTATAGTACATGGAGGGGAGAGATGACTGGTGCCCTTTCTAAACACATGCTAACTGAAGGTATGCATCATGTTTTTAAGTTTCAAATTTTGCAAGTACAGAGGATAGATCCACGGCTAGGTAATTTAGTAAATGCCACTGAAGAATGTGAGGTGAAGTGGATTCTTAGAATGGGAGCACATAGGGGCAATGGCCTCAATGAAACTGTACCATTGAAACCAATTTTGAGAGGACGCCCCCTTCGATAATATTGTTGGCATTTTGCTGTCTTTATTCAATTAATTTCATTCTATTTTATTACATTTTTGTCATTGTCTTTTACATGAATTCATGTTCAATTTTAAACATGATACTTGTATATGTAAGGTTTTAAAAAAGTTTTTAAGTTTTGATACATATCTCTTTAAATAATTAATTATGCAAAGTCTTGATGATGTCATTTGAATGAGAGCCTTTAAATATTGGTTTCTTGTTTCACTTTTTGTCTGATGAAGCAGAGTGCTGTGCTCTGTGAAAGTGCTTACCTTTCTGTGAATAAAAGCTTCAACTTTTGCTATTTTATGTATAACTAGTTCTTGAAGTTCAACACAGTGGTTACACTCTGATTTCTGCTACAGACTGCTTCCACTTTGGGATTTTTCAGCATATATATATATATATATATATATATATATATATATATATATATATATATATATACACCTGTTTTTTGCATGCTTTCTTGCATTGTTTTTGCATTGTTATGCAATGAATGGTCGACAGCAGGCTGTCCTCTGGCAGAATAAACTCTCTAACCTTCTACCTAACACCCTTGGATTACCACAAGGCTCTATGCTAGGGCCCTTGCTGTTCTCCATCTTCATTAACGACCTTTATACTGTCATCCCAAAAATCAGCTGTATCCAATATGCTGATGACTCTACTCTGATTTGCTCAGCCACATCTCCAGTAGAGTTATGGTCAGCTACCCAGACCACCTTTAATACAATAGAAAACTGGCTTTCTGAACATCGTGTGATCCTAAATCCCAAAAAAAACCTAAAAGCTGTTATTTTCACCAACATGTAGGTCTAATGCTTTCACCTTTACCATAAAATCAAATGATGGCACAATAATCTCCCCTGACCCCTCTACAAAACTATTAGGTGTCATCATAGACAATAATCGAAAATTTGACCTACATGTTAACCAAACTATCAAAACCATCAATAAAAAACTAGGGTCACTTTACAGAATAAAAGCCTTCCTAACCCCTCCAGCTAAAATTGCCATAGCTCGCTCTCACCTTCTTTCAACCCTTTTTTATGCATCCCCTCTACTCTCGAATTTAAACAAGACTGTCCTTAAACTCTCAATTTGCTACAACCACATTGCCAGGTTTGCCACTGGGCTGCCTTTTAGGACACATCATTGCGTCAACCTAAATCAGCTTGGGTGGCTTGAACTACCCAGCCTAATCCAGTATAACCAACTGATTATGACCTATAAAATCCTCTATAATCCGGACAATACTCCTGCACTTAAAAATATTATCACCCCCTATAACAATCCTAGACCGCTTCGATCCTCTAACAAACTACTAATTCAGACTTGCAAAATTAATAACACAGCCAGTGATTCTCTCTTTGCAAACTCTGCTAGTAGATCCTGGAACTCTCTTCCAGCTGATATTACCTTACTTTCCACCTTAGGTCAATTTAAAACTAGACTCAAACAACATTTGTCACTTAACTGGTTATGTCAAAGTATCAAACCTGGCTAACTCTCTCTAGAATGCGTAAAAATCTGTTAACCAGTTTACTGTGTAATTTAATTTAATTCTGACTTGCGCTCAGGATTAACTGTAACCTGTGGAACTTGTTTAACTTGCTTACTTATGTAATCTCTGTAAATAGTCTGTTTGTAATATGTAATGCTGATATTATGTAATGCTGTATCTGCTTACCCTTGGAGCTTTTCTCCACGGGCCTCCGCTGAAACTGGACATGCATCCAGTCGGACTATCCCGGTCAACAAATGTAAAATAAAATAAAATAAATTGTTATGTTTTTGTATTGTATTTTTGTTCTTTGTATCTGTATGGAGGTTTTCTCTCTGGCCCTCTGCTGAAAATGGATATGTATCCAGTAAGACTATCCCAGTGAACAAATGTAAAATAAAATAAAATAAAATAAAATAAATACATTTTTCTGAAGAAGTTTTCTCTGCACTTGATAATGAAGGTTCAGACATGTCTGTGTTATCTTCTCCTACTTCTTTGAATCTGAACCTGAGGATAATTGTCCTTCATATTCTATGAATAAGGACATTTCTTTTGAGAAACAGTAAGTAGGAAAAAAGGAAGTGTCATAATCTAAAAAAAAAGTATGTTACAGGTTCCTTGTTTTTGATCATACAGTGTTTACATTGAACATTTAGCTAAGATTGCTTTGTCGAACTGCCAGCTCATCGCAGGATGCCAGAATTATTTTTGCCAGATCACTACAAAGTGGGGAGTGGGATTTTGTTCTTTCCCCTTGCTTTTTTTTTTTTTTAATCTTGGTGTTGGTATATATAATTAGCAGATGATGAGGGGTGCAGGGGACTCCCCCACATAAAATGTTTCATATTTTTTTAATTAACTGAGTTTCTCAATCTAGTCTATGCCAATTTTGTGAGTCGGCAATATGGTAAAAAAAAAAAAATATATATATATATATATATATACATATATATATATATATATATATATATATATATATATATATATACATATATACACACATATACACATATATGTACTTACCTCACATTTTCATGCCTTTAGAGGATGACATTTATGCAGTATCTGTCTAATCAGATTCTCAACCACCTGCTCCCAAAAAGACAGAATCTGCGGAGTACCTGCTACAAATTAATTCCTCTACAATTGTAGATTCGGACAATTTTTTTTGGATAGGAGCAGAAGTTCAAAATCTTTTTCTTCTGCCAATCTTGTATCAAATGATAAGAAGAGTCAGGCCTTTGACAGATTTTCTAATTATATTTAGACATCATGTACTTTGGTTTTCAGGATAATTAATTACCAAGAACACATCCAAATATTTGCTATCCATTTTTGCTAATATGTAATAGTCTATTTAGCCTTACTAGTTCAGTCTAAATCTAATTTAGAAAAGGCAAAATAATACAACAGCAGCTTGGATTAATGGCACATCAGTAGAACTACTATAATTATAAAACAAATACTAACGAGCCGAAACACAGCCAGGTTAAAAAATACAAACTTTTATTATCTGATAAGCGCTTTTGCAACTCTAGGTTGCTTCTTCAGAACATCAAATAAGCTGCCTATCGGGCACTAGAATCCGCCACATAACACAAGCACTCGGGTCACTCCACGGCAAGTACAAATATGACACAGTCATTGTCCATGCTGGTGTTAACGACCTGAGACGTACCTCCCTGGACTACATGAAAAGAGACATAGAGGAGCTCTCTGATTATGTAGCCCAGGCAGGTATGACCCTAACCCTGAGCAGTATCCTTCCTTCACCAAGAATGATGCCACAATATAGAGACAAGATGATCAGCTTTAACAATTGGCTTAATGTCTGGTGTCATTCAAAGGGGATCCAGTGTCTGTCTGCCTGGGATGACATGCTTGACAAGCCACGCTGCTTCGCAAGGGACGGCTTTCACCTGTCACCCCTGGGATTCCGGATATTGGCTAAGGCTCTTGCCACTCCTATAGTGCCTTTTATAGGCAAGGCTCAAATTCTAAACCTACCACCCTAGAAAACAAAAATGGGAAGAAACTGAGGGTAATGCTGCTCAATGCCAGAAGTCTAAATCTCAAAATGCATGCAATCGAGGCCCTTCTCAGTATGGAGAACATCAATGTCTGTGCTGTAACTGAAACCTGGTTCAAGGCTCCTGAGAGCACCCCGGCACTATTAGGTTTTACCTCATATCATGCATTCTGGCCCCAAAACCCGGACCACACCACAAAAGGAGGGGGTGTATTCATATTCATAAAGGATACCCACACCTCCAGGTTGGTGGCAATGCACGAAGCTTCGGAAACCATCCAGGTGCAACTAACCATAGGCAAAACTGCTCTACAAATTGTAGCATGCTACAGGCCACCCTCTCAAACTCAGGAAAACCACACAGCCTTCCTGAAGACACTGGAGAGTATAAATGTATCTCCAAACACCATCATATTGGGTGACTTCAACTACCCGAATATAGACTGGGAACATTACTCAAGCCCTAACTTTCTAGCCCAACGGTTCCTGGAGTTCATAAATTCAAATGCCATGGAACAGCTAGTCACTGTTCCCATGAGAGGAGAAAATATACTAGATCTCATTATCACAAACATGGGGACAAAATGCTCCACACCGGAAGTATATCCCTCATTGGTGAGATCTGATCATAAACTAATCTCACTGGAAATCCACATCCCGCCCCCCCCCCAAACAAAAGACCACAGTGAAGAACTTCTCTAAAGCAAACTTCACACTACTCAAGACTGGTGTGGTATCCTTCAAGGCCCCTGAGACAGTGGAAACCACAACCCAAGCTGTGGAAGCCCTTACAAATGCCTTCTATGAACACCTCCAGGACTGCATGGATCAGGCAATCCCAAATAAAACCAAGACTCTTTCCACAAAGGGCAAACGTCCAGTCTGGTGGACCCCAGCCATTAACAAACTTTACAATAAGAGGAGAAAGCTATTACATGATAGAACAAAATCCATAAAAGGGAAGTCACCCCTGATCATTATTAGTAAAAAATACGAGCACTCATAAAATCAACTAAGGCCAATTTTGAGAGAAAAATTGCCATGGATTCAAAGGACAATCATAAGGCCTTTTTCAGCTATGTTAGGAACCTGGGTGGAAACTCCCAGATATGCTCAGAATTAGTCCAAAATGATACAAAAATCACTGAACCCACAGACATTGCCAACATACTGGCAGACAGGTTTAGTGCAAACTTCACCCCCCTCTCCCCCCCCCAAAGGAGAGATAACTATCCCAGCGGAGTGTAGCCTCCCAGACATCTCAAATGCGCAGGTGAAAGCTGCTCTCTCTAAAGCTAAAAACACAGCATCAATGGGACCGGATGGTGTCCCCGGCTGTGTGCTACACGGGCTAAATGAGGAATTAAACCCGCACATAAGGCAGCTGTTTAATCTCAGCCTTACCACAGGATACGTGCCCAAGGAGTGGCGTATGGCAACTGTGGTCCCACTCCACAAAGGTGTTGCCTCTACGGACCCTGGTAATTACCGCCCCATAAGCTTAACAAGTCTAGTCTGCAAAGCTATGGAGAGGATCATAATGGAGCTCATAAACAAAGATATAGGGGACTTGCAGACATTGGACCCGACCCAGTTTGGCTTCGTCAAGGGAAGATCATGCCATTTGAACTTGGTCGACTTCTTCGAAACAGTCACCAAGGCCATTGATGAGGGAAAGGCAGTCCATACAGCCTACCTTGACCTTGCAAAGGCTTTCTACACAATACCCCACTCGGGTATTGTAGAAAAACTTACCAGCTTAAATGTAAACCCATATGTCACAAGATGGGTTGCAAACTGGCTTAAGGACAGAACCCACAGGGTTAGAGTTGCTGGCGCTATGTCAGACTCCAAGCCGGTCACAAGTGGTGTCCCACAGGGCTCGGTCCTTGGGCCCCTATTGTTCGGCATCTACTTCTCAGAAGTACAGGCCAACATGGGAGGTCTTTGGCTGACAAAGTTTGCAGATGACTGCAAACTGGGCCATAGTGGAAAGTGCATTGGACACGGATATCCTTCAGAAGGGACTCATGGAAACAGATAGCTGGTGCCAGAGCCATGGCCTGAAGTTAAACGCCAAAAAATGTATAGTCATACCCTTCGGGAAAAACAAGGTAACCCCAAGCTACCATATAGGTGGCAATCCACTAAGCACAGAAGAGGTTATCAGGGACCTGGGGACCCAGGTTGACAGTGGCCTTTCTTTTGACACTCACGTTGCTAAAGTGGTTAGAAAGACCTTCTACATTGCCCACCTGATCATGAAGGGATTCACATCCAAATCTAGTGAGGTCATTGTTCCCCTGTACTCTTCACTTATCAGACCAATGATCGAGTACAATGCCCCATTCGGGATGTATCTCGCCCGACATCTGCAGAAATTGGAGAGACCCCAAAAGTTTCTCACCAAAAGGATAAAGGGACTCCAAAATCTGTCATATGCTGCCAGATTGAAGAAACTCCAGCTCTATTCAGTCGCATACCGTCTGCTCAGAGGTGACATGTGCCTGACATACAAGGCCATGTCCAACCCGAAATTAATGGACATGCTCCACCTCAAAAAATCCAAATCCACCAAAACCACTAGAGCAAGCGACTTAAACCTTAGCACGGATATAAATAGGACATGCTGGAGGGATAGATTTATCACTCAGAGACTCCCTATGCTGTGGAATAGAGTCCCGGTCCATGTGAGGCAGAGCCCCTCGCTGGCTCTGTTCAAGAGAAATCTTGACCTGTGGATGGGAGATCGTAGGTTTACCCCGGGAATCATCTCTGTGTCACTGCTGGACAGAGGCACAACAAACTAATGGGTACAGTATTTTTTCATATAAGGGGTGGCGTAAGCCACAAAAATTCGGGCTAGGCTTATAAATGCCTTGGGGCAGATAGCCTAGTATAAACCTAAGAACCTATGAACCTATAAATATCACATTTAAAAATTCAACTTTATATACTTAAAACAATCAGCAAAATCATCCAATCAACAGTAAAAAGTAATTAAAACCATTTTAAATTATTCGTGCATAATTAATAAATCAGTCAATCTCTTTGAGTATAACACATCTGTTAGTTGTTAATCTAACCAATCATGTTTGTGTTAATAATGTCTATTGATTGGATGACAGACTTTGAGTACTTGTTCTGATAAGATAATATGTTTTAGACTTTTATGTGATTGGTAGGATAGTACATCTGAGTTATTAATTACGCACAATTAATTTAAATTGGTTTTAATTGCCTTTTACTGTTGATTGGATGATTTTGCTGTTGCAAAAGCACTTACCAGATAATAAAAGTTCTTATTTTTTAACCCGGCCATGTTTCGGTTCGTTAGTATTTGTTTTACAATTATAATAAATTCAATTTACTTGAAATGGTATATTCTGTTTCTTAAGTCACAAATATTCCATTGTGTGGACTTGTGATACAGTTAATGCTGTTTCTAAGGCTCTTGCTTTGGTTTTACTGATTTATAGAGAAGCCTGGATAAGACTCAGTTTTTTTTTTTTCTGAGGAGTAAAGGCTCGGCTTCTAAATACCCCACTTGATAAATATTTTCTTTTGGGACATTCTTTGTCTGATGTTCTTAGGAAACTGGAAGAGAGAGGGAAGCTGATGCAAGAAGTCAAGCAACTGTTTTGGCCCCCTATTCTCGTTTACTACAAGAATTATCCCACTACCTCTTGACCTTTCCTTTGTAAACCATCTAAGTCTTCCTAGCAAAAAGGTCTTCTAAAAAACAATATATGAAAAAAAATCTGGGTGACACAAAAAAAGGAAAGGGATCTCTAGGGCTGTCTTACCAAAAAATAAAAAAATAAAATAAAAATAAGAAAAAAATGAAAACAGTGATTATCTGGGTCTCTTAACACTCACCACTGTGCCCTTCTTTGTTAAACTTCAGGAAATCTCTCCGTTACTACATTCATCTATGGAAACAGCCTCACATGCTTGGGTTCTCAAAATAATCCAGCATGATTACAACCTTCAGTGGGGATCCTGTCCATTTCATATAGGGGTCCATAGCCTCTAATGATCCAAATGAATTTATGTCCTCAGATTCCTTTAGATCTGTTGCCTAAAGGAGTCATACAGCCACTTTCTGCTTCCCAAAAACGGCAAAGGATTGTATCTAAGAATGTTTCTATTTCCCATAAAAAAGGCACCTGAGGTGGTTTGGGAGATCATTTCATTCCCTAATATTCTTCACCACGCCAGGGTGAATTTGATTAAACCTTTGACTGGAAAGGAACTAGTGAAGGCTATCGATAGCTTACGAGGGGTAAGGTCCCATGTTTGGGTGGTCTCTTGGGAGATTTTTGTTGCTACTTAAGAATCTTTCATGACCTCCTCTAGCAGTCTTGTTTCATAATACTACTGCCATGCACTGTTTTTTACACAAGTTAGTGAAGCGTAAAGTAAACAGGCTAGGATCCTCCTGCACCCATCAAACTCCAGGCCAATATCTCTATTGCAAGCAGATCTTAAAATCTTTGCAAAGATACCAGCTAGAAGTCTGGAGAAATTTGTCCTACTGTTCATCACTTTTAACTGTCTAGGATTTCTTAAAGGCAGTATGGAGGTTCAGGTATAATAAGAATCTGGTTAATGATCAAAAAGCATAACAGTTTCTAAATACTATAGCAGAGCCATTACTACTGCACTTAATACGGCCTTTGATGCAGTCCATAGGTCCTTTCTGTGGAAGGTGATGCACCTCTACGGCTTGTCTTCAGAGTTCATTGCTTGTTGTCAGCCATTATATACTACCCCCACAGTGCAGTTGTTTTCCTATGGGATCATTTCTCTTCTAATTTCTTCGTTAATGGACACTAGACAAGTATGTTCTCTGTCTTCCCTGATGTTCATTTTGGTCATATTAGCTTTTGGCAGGTAATTCTGGGAAAATAATGCACAATATCCAGCATTCATTAACTAGCTGGTTTGTGAATGATTCTGCAGATAGGTTGAGTGATCTGGTCAACCAGATGCAATCTAATTTAAACATGTTAGAAGAGGTGGAGCATTATACAAACCTCTTTATTAATAGGATCAAGTCCTCACTATCCCCCTTATTGCACAGTCTCTCTGATTGTATTGAGTCCTGTTAATTGTTAGTTAAGACTACCACTGAGATAACTTATATGAATGTATTCAACAATGGATGAAACTGTGACAGGAAATATTAAGTCAGTGTTTACAGGTCATAAAGGTAGTCTGTCTAAACAGAAAAATATGTCTTTTCTTTTTTAAGTAAAATGTAAAGAATTAAATGTGTGTTCTCCATGAACTGCTTATTTTATCCTAAGGTATCTCTGACATGCAGTTTTCCACCTCATTTAGCAAAATTCAGAAAATAATTTATTTTTACTTTCTTTGGGATAGCAAAACCTCATAAGTGAGTAAAAAGAAACCCTGTTTACTACAAACTTTGTGAGGTTTTGGATTCCGTAATATATTAGGCTTTGGAGTGACAGCAGTTGGCTGGCAATAAACTACAACTACGTGTACACATGGCTATCCTCCCAAATCTGTTTATCATAGCATTAATAGCTAAAGGTATGGTCGAGAACTCTCCATGCTCCATGAAAAATGTTCAGTGTATCCCCCGGATTCACGAATCCTCCATGTAAGACTTAATAAGTCTTACTCGGAGGCTGCAGTTGAACAGAATGACGTCAGTGTGCCATGAATATTCATGAAGGCACGCTGACTCAGCCGTAAGTCTTACACGGACCGGGTAGGAAAGCAGGGGGTGTGTCCGACTGCTGAGCAGTCTAAACGGCCACGCCCCTGCAAGGTTTGTAAAAGGAAAATGTAAGCACACAAGAGCGAGTCCGCTCAAATGTCCTAGCACCCAACACCACACTCCGTGACATTGTAAACCCCAATCACAGTTATGAAAAGTAAAAAAATTTATTTTATTTTTTTTAAATTCCCGAAATAGCTGCCTGTATTTGTGCGTGTGTACGCGGGTGTGCCCATTGTTTAGCTGTAGTTAACAATTCTGGCATGGAAGAGCATAAGAAAGAATGTTTATGCAAATCAAGCCCAATAGCAATAGTGTAATGGTAGAGCGTTCGCACAAAGAAGAGGCATTCACGGTTTGAGCCCCACCACTCTCCTTCTTATTTATGTTTTAAATCAGTACATGGAATAATACCTGACACATATGATTAAAATATCAGTAAAAAGCAGTGAAATGGCCAATGTATCAGTGAACAAAATATTAAATTTTTAAAGGATCCTGATACATAATTGCTTGCAGTTAAGCAGTGCTTTACCCAGAGCAATAGAGTTGCCTATAGTTTAATAGCGCTTTACCCAGCACAATAGAGTTGCCCAAAGTTTAAGAGCACTGTACCCAGTGCAATAGAGGTGCCCATAGCGAAATAGCGCTTTAACTAGTGCAATGTGTTTGTGCGGACATGCGAGCTGCGCCAACCAGCGCACCGTAGGGCACCGTGGAGCAACATAGAACAAAGTTGCTTAAACGCAGCCACACCCCCTAGCCTGTCTGGACAGTATGAAAATAAAATGAATGAGAAGCTTCAAACCCAGGACTCTGTGCATCTTAATCAAAGCACAGAACCACTAAGCCATGATAACTTAGGAGAAGCAACCACTGTTAACATACATATACTTAGTAATGGTAAATTAATCATTACTAAGCAGGTCTGCAGTCAGCCGAGAATTTTCAAAAATGGCCAATCACAAAAAAGTGCTGGAAATGCGGCATATATAAGCACCATAGACGGGAATACCCACCATAACTGATTGTAGCTCATATCTGCAGTTAGAATGGCTGGTGCAGGAGAGGGTACACGCTTCCGAGTGCAACGTTGGGGCATTGAGGAGTCGAAATACATGGTTTGGCTCCTTGTCCACTGTCATGAGTCAAGAATCCTGCAAGGCCAGTTCCAAGGGAAGGAGTACAAGGCAGAGGCTTGGAACCGGTTAGCTCATGACCTCACCAGTGTCACAGGCATTCCTCAGACTGGTGAGCAGGTCCGTCACCACCATGCAGACCTGAAGAGATGGAAGCAGGACCATCTGAACCAATGGATACAGGAGGCCCGTGGGATGCAGGATGCCCCACAACTGAGTAGGTAGCCATGGAATGCAGTATGCAGGAATTGATAATTGATTCTGTATAATGGATAGGTATGTCTCAATATCCCTTAATTTACTTTACAGCTGCAGGTGACCATGCTGCGAATCAGCAAGCCTATGCAGATAGGCTGCTAAGGCTGCGCCACCAGGCAGGTTAGTGATTATTCTGCATGTATTGTTATATAAAATAGGGGAGAGAGCATGAAATAAAGTATTGTAGTCCAATAATACAGCCATAAATGGCCTGAACAACTCCTCTGCATGTACTGTCAGATAAAAAAGTCAGAGAGCCAGAAAAAGAGTGTAGTAACCCATTAAGAATGGTAACATATGTCTGGAATAATATCTCTGCAGGTACTGTCATATAAAATAAATGAGTGAGCCTGAAAAAGAGTGTTCTAACCTATTAAGGTATAATATGTCTTGAATATGTCTTCCATATGCACCGTTATAACAAATAAAGGAGTGAGTCTGTGGAAAAGTGTGTAATGTCTTTAATAAAGGTCTAAAACCCAGAATGTGTCTGTGTCACTTAGTGTGAAATGTTGTTGTACCCTTGCATTATACAAATAGTACTGTTTTAAAAAGTGCTGGCAACCCAGAGTTGTGCAGTCCCATATAAATTGTGTGATGGAAGTGCTAGTAGCTGTGAAGCATATATACAGTCCTCAACAGTCAGTTACTGGCTAGCATGCATAAGTAAATCTGGCACACGAGTAGCATGTTAATTTGTTCCCCAGAAATGTGAGTGTGTGTCACAAAATGCAGGGTTCTCTACAAACAGAAGTGAAAATGTCATGTGAAAACATCCAGATATGTAGATAAAGAAATATAAATGTAATCAAGGAATATGTAGCAGTAACATCTGCATCTTGGACAGTTAGTATGTCAGATATAGGTCAGGAATATATTGAACCAGCCAAACCCATTACACAACCTAATGTATGGTGGCAAGTGTAATAATACATGTAGGGGATATACACATGCAGTCACTAGGAATGTAGTGTAGAGTAAAAGTAATTATAAGA
This sequence comes from Protopterus annectens, assembly GCF_019279795.1. Lineage (NCBI taxonomy): Eukaryota > Metazoa > Chordata > Ceratodontiformes > Protopteridae > Protopterus > Protopterus annectens. The sequence goes on along the minus strand of NC_056734.1, from coordinate 957,625,673 downwards.
TGTTAATCGAGGTTTTTTCTACACCCTACTGTATGTGCATAAACCATGCAATTCCACACCTCAATGGGTATGTGTAATCTTAAATATTTGTTGGGACATATGTCCTATTGTTCTATAAATATTTGCATTCACGTTGATGCATGTGCCCTGTTCAAACCCCACGATCATGGTGGCCTGTTGCTACCAAACATCCCTGCATGCTGTTGGAATATCTACTGTTGTTCAATATATGCATGTGTTATGCTTGCTGTTCATCTGTTGGAACCTTGGTGTGTTGGGTTAATGGGAATATTACTGCATGCTGTTACAACTAATCTGGAATGCTGTTGTTTATGTTGTAATTAAGCACACCTAATCACAGAACGTATGGGAAGGCCGGTTCCAGCGGACTCACCTGTCCCTCCACAGCTGGCGAGTGCACCTGGCACCAGCAGGTCCGGTGCCCAGCCCGGGCTCCCCTCCTCCATTGGTCCTGTGCCACTTTCAGTTGGAAGTGCTGCAGGGGATGGGGCTCACCCCCCCAAGTAAGCGTGAGTGGAGAAAGGCCACCTGTCACCCTTCGAAGGGTCTGGGCTGTGGTGCGTAGGGAGATCCAGCGTAAAGTCGCTGATCCCCTACGCCAGCTCGAGGTGAGAGTGGAGCATCTCACAGGTGAGCCTGCCTGTCCTATGCAGCCCCCAGCACAGCCACCCTTGGGGCTGTGAAGGTGCAGTGATGACTGCCCATGGGTGGGGATCTCAGTTCCACTGTTACCATCTGTGGGCTCATGGGCTTGCAATTTCCAAACATCCGTCCCCGTCAATTGTGTTCTCCCACCCCATGTGTCATACACCCCTGTATGCATCTTGTCTGTCTTGTCTGTTTACCTCCCCAACCTACCTCCCCGAACATACCTACTTCCTCTACCTCACTTTCCACTCTCACCTGAAAAAAGAAAAAAGGACAATCTGCACCCACAAAAAAATTACGCCCATACATAGCTGCCCATTTCGCACACATGTCCACTGGACATGTAAACTGATAATTATAATTGGCAATACAACATACTTTGTTGTCCTCACCCCTCTCCCAGGGGTGGAAGGTTTCAAATTTCACTCCAAATTTATTGCATATGCACCCTTCCCTACACTCGTCCTGCACATCCCGAGCTTGTTTACCTACTGTCTGTTCCTCTTTGTGCCCCCTTTTTCACCACTTTCCTATCTCCCCATTTTCTTTTCTTTAAAAGAAATTAGCGTGGGGGTTAGTGGGAGTAAGCACTTTTAAATGGTAGTAAGCGAGGTTAAGTGAGTGTGCACTTGTGTGCACTTAGCTAAGCATCACTAAGCGTCACGCAAACCCATGCAAACCCACTTACAATTGCTTAAAAGTGCCTTAGTCACTCTGTGGAAGTGCCCTTGTTCTGCTCAGCAGCAAAAGAAAAGACCTCTCCCAGTCTCGAACCCCTGAACATTGACACAATCAATTGCATGAATTACCAGTAAGCCACAGCAGATATACAAATAACTTGGTGCTGACATAAATATATCATGTATTACAATGAGGGAATGTAAATGGAAATTAGGAATGGTATAACACAAATCCTGTTCTGTGGGTCTTTACCAGCAGTTGTTGTGGAATTGGATGACATGACTGTAAAAAGAGAACCAGCCATCCAAGCAGGGAATAATGTTACAGTAGCACCTTACAAACACCACACAGTATCAGACCAGGATAAATACTGGCAAAGTTGATTAGGGCAGAGGCCAGACACCCCAACTGTGACTGCTTTACAGGGATGTCCCTGATTTGTAAACAAATGTTAGCTGTGCCCCACTGAATCACTCTGGAAAGCACTAACTTTAGGCAGACAAGTGTGGAATCACACGTAATGAATAATCTCAATAGGTGAGAGTAGACACTGCTTGCATGTCAGAAAAGGTGTAGGTATACATATGCTCTGATTCTTAAGAAAGTCTCAACTGCAATATGTCTGTAATATATTGCAGGTGTATGCAACGTATATATACCTTTCACTGAGGCCATTCAAATACATACCTGAGAGTATCTGAGGCCTGGCAGATGCAGAAACACACAGGCATATCAGCATTACTGCTGTTACACACTCTGCAAATAGCTTTGGAAGGAGTTCCACAAGTATGCCCTTATGTAGGAGTACAATACAGAAATATTACAGGATGTAGCCATGTACTGCTAACAACCAACTGTGACAATGCCAATGTGCCAGTGCTGAAAAGACTGGTGTGGTGCACAGACAAAGTATAATAATCTAACCTCTAGCTACCATCTGGATATGTCCACAGGTGGGAGCTATGCAGACAGACTACTTGCCTTGATAGACTAACAGGTACACAGCTATCCTGTATGTTCAGCAAGATAAACCTCACATGATAATAAAAAATGCTCTTTGCAGTTCTGCACCCCTACCCAAAGGTACAACACACCTGTGTATTCAGGCAAAAACCAGGGTGTAGGTAGGCATACTCAGTACTGAAATATGTCCAGTTGTGTTGAGCAGCCTGTGCTAATTGCAACACAAACAAACCACAAACTGTTCAGAGGTGAGTAACGTAATAATTACAGTATAGCAGTTCACAAACACTGCATGTGCCACAGGAATACAGTGCACTAACCACATTTGTATGGAGGTTAAATGTCTAATTCAGAAAGAAAGTATATACTCCCATGTATCCTGTGTTAGCATTTGGAGGGGTGAGTCCATGCGTACACTGAGAATTGTGTACTGGAAGCAGCAACATTCAGGCTTGAATACAACATGCATATCACTGGCTACAATCCTAGCTTCAGATAAGAGACATATACCAACCTTCTAACTGACACAACGGTGTCCAAAGCAAACAAGCATGGGCTCCACCTTGGAAAGCTGAAAGGGCTATGCCTACCTAACCTACAATTTTATAGCAGTGGGCTGCAATCACAGTGAGTTATGCAATCAGCACACAGCAGGCTGCATGCAATTACTGAATGGTGGGCAGCAATTGGTGAAAAGCAGGCTGTACCTGCTGTCCACACATGCAATAATATCATTGCAGGTACAGGGAGATAGAGAGCGAGAGAGAGAGACAGACAGAGACAAAGACAACAGAGAGAGAAACCAAGACAGAAACAGAAACAGAGGGAGAAAACCCAAAACAAACAACCAACCCAACCCAAAAAAAAAAAACTACAAAACCGTAACAGACGAAGCAGGGAAATACAAAGGTAAGGTATGAGTAACTCATATGTATGTGTTGGCATGTAGTAGATGTTCCTGAAGAGTACTCTACACACTGCATATCATCCATGTGTGGCAGCAATACATTTCTATCTGTATCTGCATATGTGCATAGGGCAAGGGACATACTGCAACTGTTAGTGAAGGGTGGACAGATATCTGTTGTTGAAGGTTGTTATGTGCATATATCTATGTAAGTCGTAGTGTGTGGCATAGAAAACAGCATGCAGTGTGGATATATGTCATGTGCTGGTTAAATGCTGTGGGACTGATTTGTCAGATCTGCTGTGTTACAGCCAGTGAGGCCTGCTAAAGCTACATGGGCCGAGGACACCCACATGCATTCTGCACAACACTGTGCAATATAATCCCATAACGGTACATCCCACAACTGTCGCATAACTGATATCCCCACCATGAAAGATGGACTGTACATGTGCCTATATGTACATCTATGTGTACAACAATGGATGTGTACATGTATGTATATAGATATGTGTATATATATATATATATATATATATATATATATATATATATATATATATATATATACACATATATATATATATATATATATAGAGAGAGAGACATGCAGCCCTATGTACTGCAACAGGTGTGTAGTGACCAAGGCATGGACTGTAGACAAGTGCCGATACTGCAGTGCCATTCCTCCTTTCCAAAACACTGTACCCATTAACTACCACATAGGTAGAGATCTACCTAACACCGAAGGTGTGATAAGGGAACATGGGACACAGGTGGACAGTAGCCACCTCTTTGATAAAGACAGTGCCACACTAGACCTGTAATCTGTCTGTGTGGTATGTGTCATGACAACAGGTGTGTCATCTAGGGAAATATAGGTCAGTGTTCCCCTCTACTCATCACAATGCCCTGTGTGGTATATACCTCACATGACAACTACAGCAGGTGGAAAGGCCACAGACATACCTCACAAAGGGTACTACTGGCCGCAAACAGATGCCCTATGCAGACTGACTCACAAAACCACATCTAGACTGTATTGCATACCGGCCACACAGAGGTGACCTCTGCCGGACATACAGAGGTATGACACACCCATAGCTGGGTGACAACCACCATGGCAACATATCACAATCCCTCTGGGATACACACTCTAGGGCCCTAAACCTTGTCAGCTCACTAAACAGCACATGCTGGAGGAATAGGTTCCTATCTCAGAGATATGCCATACACTGGAATAGACCACCTAGCAATAGCAAACAAGGCTCCTCATTAGCAGTTGTCATAAATACCCCTGATGAGTGTTTGGGAGATTGGTAATACACTCCAGGAACCCCCTCTGTGGTTCTGGTTAGCACAGGCAAGTGAAATCAAAGTACATGTTTGTCAAAGGCCAGGGTAGCATATGGCTAGGCTGCCGTAGGCCCTAGGGCCAATAGCATATAACCTACCCATGACACTATGCACTCACACATGTACTGAATGCAATACCTGATATGTGAGATTGAATAAGTGTAATGCTGAATGTGTGCAAAGTCTGTAAAGGTGTGATAGGTTAGTGTGAAGTTGTATCTGACATGGTAAGGGTAAGCTGTGACACCAGGGAAAGATGTGTATTGTACTGTTAGGCAGACATAGTAGTATGGCATATGGTGTGACGCAGTTCCTTGTTGACGACCGTGGTGTCTCATTGCAGGTTAAAGCAATACATGTATGCTTAGTGAGTGGTACTGCTGGTGAATCTAACTCCCATATGAACTGCAGTACTACCTGAAGCTGTAGGCCTAAACAACACAGTATGGTGTGTGTTCACATTGCTTGGAAACACTGTCTTGTGTGTTTCCTGTAGTCTGCACAGAGGACAAATCTCAGGCATAAGGGTCTGTAAGTAGTGGCACACAGTACTGTATGGTACACAGGTAATGCTCATCTGTGTTGGCATACAGTGGTGCGTTGTATGTTTGTCTGATGTGTGTGTGTAATTATGCCTGTACCATGGCTGCAATCATATGTGTGTTACAGGGTATACGTGTGTATCCAGCAACATATTATCTCTGTTACAGCAGTATGCCACCTATAGTAACAACTGTACACATATGTTAGGCAGGGCTATGGCATCAATGACTAGTGTGGTTGAATGGTACTACTGTAACTGTACTTTACATTCATTGCAATGGATGACATCTCTGTTCGTGCATTGCCATGATATATAACCTAGTGTCGAGGTTGTACATTGTGTCACAAAAATTGTGCCGGGTACTGTTGTATAGTGGTGTGATATATGGAGTATGCCAGGCACTGTTAGTCAGTTGTGGCCTGAGAACCAATAAGTGGCAGTGAACGTGTGTAACCCCTGACAGAGAAATGGATGGTATATATGTCAGTAAAGTGATATCTTTGGTTAAAGGTTTAAAGTGTGCCACAGGACTCACTCACACATATTGTTCATATTTTTTTCAGCCAGATGGCCCACCAATGCAATCCATCATATACAGCAGCGGAGGAAGATGAAATTGTCCAACGCCTGGTGCATCCGTACACTATGCTGTTTTCCTGAAGCAGCCAGCACCAGCAGAAGCAGACTGCACTGTGGCAGGATCTTGTTCATCGGGTAAATGACATAGGCATGCCTAACCGGACATATGAGCAGGTATGCCATCACTGCAGTGATTTAATTAGACATGTCCGGCGGCGTGTGTCTGATATCCAAAGACAACAGCTTGCCACACATGGTGGGGTGGCCATTCATCCCCCCTCACCAGAGTGGAGGAGCTGCTCCTAAGCATGGTGGCTCCTGGACAACAGCAGCAACAAACTGTGACATGTTTAGTCATGGAGGCCGGAGCCACCCAGCATGTTCACATGGAGTGAGCAGGTAACATGCCCTATCTGTAGACTACAGTTAACTCTATTGTTAGATTATGTCTGCGTGAGATGTGTACTGTGTGTTTAGCAGTTGTGCTGCCTAGTGTTATGCAATACTGATATTTGGAATAATATCTCTACACCTGTGACTGTTGACTGTTGTTCCACTGTAGTTTAGCATACCCACTGTAGCAATGCCACAGTTGTGGCCACCGACGAACTCTCTCATATTTTCGTAGGTCCCTGTGGTGTGACAGCAGGGCAGACAATCCATGCTGGTGAGTGTGGTATAACTGCAATGTTGGTAATGAAATGTGCATGTCATAGGTGAGGTGTAGGCCATGTACACGTAACACACCTACGTGTAATGCATTACGTGCATGTTTGCTGTAAGACGTTGCACAGCTCAGTAATGTCAGTAGCTGCCTCAATGACATGCAATACACAGAGCATCAGACACAGTTGTGGCAACACCATACTGCACATTGGGTAGGCATAATTACTACAGCTGTACACAACATAACACGTTTATCATATGCAGTACACAAAAACATGCTACATATGGCGTTACCACACACCCGCTGTAAGGTCACTCTTCAGTATCCCACATGTCATCCACACACACATGATGTACCTCAGGGGTAGAGGCCTATCATGAGGCTGTGCAACACTCTTCAACACATAACACAGGTCATGTTAGGCAATGCTCCCTATTGGGCACCTCACACACCCATGTACAAAGTGGCTGTGTAATTGTGAATGTAGCCACGGCACTGCAGTTCAGGTACAGCATGCTAGGCAGTGGTCTGTCACACATTAGTAGCCATGAGTGACCACAAGATGCATGATGATGATGGCACATGGTACTACACCCCATCCAGTTACAGTGACCACAGTACTACGCATAGCAGTCATTGCTTTGCACCCAATTGGTGTATGTGTGCAAACATATGCACCTATACACAATATGCATAGCATGTTGTGTGTGTGCTTACATATGCCAGTATACACAATATGCACAGCAGTCGCCATCTGTACAAAGTGTCACATATATGTCCTGGAAGGCTATTGGGTGTATTGGTCACATGAAACTCATTGGGCATGTGTGATGCTTAATGTTGCAACCATAACCACTGTACAAGTGCCATGTTGAGCATTGGGATTCCTTCACGTCTACATGCATCACTCATCCCATGTGTGTACATAGCATGCATGTGCTACACCTGTGCCCACTATTATCTGCTATGGACACAGACACTGTAATATCACACATGGCAATATATGTGCCACACAGATAACACATGCAGCCATGGTATGTATACCTGTGAGTGATGGTGCACAAGACATTGCAGAGCTGATAATACATGCACAGCAATGTTGTGTCCATGTACACATTGTGTTCCAGGGTGTTGCCGATCACTGAACAACTACACACATGCATCAAAGCCATGTATAATGTCATTAAATAGGGCCGTCTACACTTGCACTGCATGGTCTTGAGTAACACATATTCGGCATGCTGACACGTGTGAGGTGACTGCCTTGTGATACTGGCACTCACCTTCACCCATTATTGAGTATGTGTTGGATTGCTGGTGTGTGTGTGTGTGTGTGTGTGTGTGTGTGTGTGTGTGTGTGTGTGTGTGTGTGCATGTGCTGTAGTGAGGAGTGTATTTGTGTGCATGTGTGCTAACATCATGTACAGATTGTAAAGTGTGTTTCCTGTCTTCCTCTCACAGGTGCTGAGTTTGGGGTGGCTGAAAGCAGCGGGGAACCTGAAGTCACTGCCACTAATAGAGGAGATGATGAGACATGTATTTTGGCACAGGAGGGTTTGACATGGTCTGTCGTTGGTCCACCAATCGACAGTACACAGCGTTCAACCCCAATTATTCGCACACTCATACTGCCAATACATCCCTCATCACCAATGGCCTTAGCCGAGGGACAGCATACAGTTGGCATTGACCAGGAGAGTGTGGTACCCATGGCACTTGCACCCCCTCACAGCAGCCGTAGCCAGATTTCTGGAATGGTACCACATAGGCAGATGTCCAGAAGTTCTCGGGGGAGCACCACTGGTCATATTGCCCCTGGCAGACATGCCCCCAGAGGTATTACACCCTCCAGTATGTTCTGGGCTGTAATGCAGGCACATATGGAACGGTACACCAGACTGGGACTAAGGACACAGAGGGCCCATTACAGCGCTATCAATGACAGCATCCATGACCTTGCCGGTGCCATCCGGAATTTCACCAAGGTCATTGATAGACATTGGGGGGAGACAATAGACGCCCTCCACAATGTCTCTTCCATGAGCCAGGACCGTGCGGGATGGGTGAGATGTCGACGTGGACGCATGCCAGGAACAGCAACAGCTGGCAGTTGAAGTGGATGGCACACAGATCACAGATGCTCCCGTAGTGGCAGTACCAGCCCCAGCAATGCTGGGTTTGGCCTGTCTTTTGACCGTCCTAGTAGACCACGTGCACGTGGCTCTGGCCAGTCCCAGCAGGGGCATGGGTCCAGTCATCATACCTCTGCCTCTGATGATAGTGCCCAGTCAGGGTTGTTACCCAATACTGCCCGTAGCACCCCTGCCAGGCACAGGTACCATGTCCATGCCCAGAGACAGTGATCTGTACAGCCTAGCAGGTACAGTCTGTGGCTGTCCCACAACCTTCCGTATATGGCAGCCACAAGGTGGAGCTGTGTGCATGCAGACACACACACAGTAACCAAACAAGCAGGGCTCTCACATACACACACACACATTACGTCAACATTGGCCCATGCTGTACTGTTGTCCCTCACACACACACACACACACACACACACACACACACACACACACACACACACACACACACGTCGATTGGATGGGTCAATGTCAGGCTCTGGCAAACCAACAACACACCCTGTGCATATGATGACACCTGTGCCACCTCCTGTCATCTGTAACATTGATGCAGGAACAGGCTAACATGGTTCTGATGCACAGGGTGACATTATAGCAGTGTAGCAATATTAGCAAGTTGTCAACAGGAAAGTGTAATGATATCCTTGTAGGTATATCTGAGCAGGGATTATGCATCACAGCTGTGATTGTCAATGTAGCATTGTTTACACCAGTGTTAGGTCTAAGTATGTATTATCCACCCATGTGCCACTTGGCTGAAGTGTACAGTGTTGCCAGCATGTGTTAGTGAGTGAACATTACATGTGTGGTGTGTGCATTACAGATTAGCAGGTGTACATCTGTGAACATACAGTGGTCCCACTCACAAAGGTGGTGCCACAACTGACCCTGGGAACTATCGCCCCATAAGCCTGACTAGTCTGGTCTGTAAAGCTATGGAGCGTATTATCATGGACTCATAAACAAAGACATTGGGAGCCTCCAGACACTGGACCCTACCCAATTCGGCTTTGTTAAGGGCAGATCTTGCCTCTTAAACCTAGTGGATTTCTTTGAAACAGTTACCAAAGCCATAGATGAGGGCAAGGTAGTCCACACAGCCTACCTGGACCTCGCAAAAGTCTTCGACACAATACCCCACTCGGGCATCATAAATAAGCTTACCAGCTTAAATATCAACCCCTATATCACAAGATGGGTTGCAAAATGGCTCAGGGATAGAACCCACATGGTCAGAATCGCAGATGCAATGTCCAAATCCAAACAAGTTACAAGTGGCGTCCCACAGGGCTCAGTTATGGGACCTCTCTTGTTCGGTATATACTTCTCTGAGGTTCAGGCTAACACAGGGGGATTATGGCTCACAAATTTTGCAGAAGACTGCAAACTGGGGGCCATAATCGAATCTCCAGCTGACACAAGCATCCTCCAAAAGGGTCTCACAGAGACGGATGCTTGGTGCCAGAGCCACGGCCTCAAGCTAAATGCTAAAAAGTGCATAGTCATCCCCTTTGGGAAATCAAGGTGCCCACAAATTACCACATAGGTGGTATTCCATTAACTACAGAAGAAGTAATTAGAGATTGTGCCCCTCTTCTCGTCACTCATCAGGCCCATAATTGAATACAATGCCCCTTTTGGGATGTACCTTACCCGATACCTGTGGCAACTGGAGAGACCCCAAAAGTACCTCACCAAGAGGATCATGGGCTACAAACAGATGTCTTATGCAGCTCGACTAAAGAAACTCCAGCTCTACTCAGTTGCTTACCACCTATAAAGAGGCGATCTATGCCTGACGTACAAAGCCATGTCAAACCCAGAATTAATGGACATGCTCCACCTCAAAAAATCCAAGTCTCTTAGAGCTAAATGCTCCAGGGACTTAAACCTCAGCACAAAAATCAATAGGACATGCTGGAGGGACAGATTCATTTCCCAGAGGCTCCCCTCACTCTGGAATAGAATCCCAATTCATGTTAGACATAGCCCCTCGCTGACCCTCTTCAAGTGAAATCTGGACGCGTGGATGGGAAATCGCAAATTCACCCCTGGGATCTCTTCTGTGTCCCTGCTAGACAGAGGCACAGTAAACTAATCTTAAAGGGTACCTTCTGTGACCTACTATACAGAGGCACAGTAGGCTAATCTAATAGGAAGGTGGAAGCCAAATACACTCTGGCTAGGCTTATAAATGCCCTAGGGCAGATAGCCTAGTATCTACCTATGAATCTATGAACCTATGAACATGGTGGGTGCGCACTGTCTGCATGTATGTGCATAGTGGACACATGGAACGTGTGACAGACCCTGTTGTACACATTGTTAACATCTCATAGTATCTTTTGATGGCCAGTATGCATTCTACTACAGATATGTACTAACATGGGTACACATGTGTGTATGACATGGGTCGACAGTATGCTGTGGGTGATACTGTTGATACCTGTCAATGATTTGCAGTCTGGTAGTATACACAACCTCAACAGCATGACTATAAGCAATCATTAGATGATGTCCTGACAAATAACACACAGTTGTAGGGAACTCAGTAACAGTTGGGTCCTTCTGGTACTATACTATAACAGTGACCACTGGTATTGACCGCCACCCATACCTGGGACCACACCTGTTTGGCATATAACCCTCTTAGGTACATGCAAACACACTAGGGATATGTCCATCCACATCTGGAAATGCATGCATTGGCCTACAATGCATTCCCTGGATGGGACGCATATCCTACACAAGGGTCTCATACAGACAGATACCTGTTGCCCAATACATGCTGTATAGCAGTAAGCCAACTATGGCATAGTCATCCACATTTACTATACATACTATCCCGACAGTACCACATAGGTGGTAGCCCTCAACATGTATGTTGGGTAACAATGTGTACATATAGCCATGTGTTATGTCATCTGTCCCTTGGTATCCACATATCCATAGGTATTGTGGAGTCCCTCGGTGTGTCACATAAGACATTAGGGGCCTGAATGCATATCCACAGGGCTGTTGTACACCTATGATGACTGTTCATTATTGCCAGTCGTTGTTGTGTATGAACATGTCTGACATATACCCCAGGCATGTACCCTCACTCACAGTACTCTCTAGTAACTGTCATGGGTGTGTGTGGCACAGATGACCTTGGACACAGATCGCTACAGTGGCCGGGCTTGTCACATACATACATATGTGACCTACGATCTGAGAAGCAGTGGCACAATCTGTCGAAGGAAACAAATGTATTCATGTAGTATGCAGGCTTCACACCTATGTACTGATTGAGGTCACATGTACACATATTTATTTGCCATGCAGATACCTGATGTGTGCAATGCACATACTGTTTTAATCATAATGTCATACCATAGTAAAAGCAAAACCAACACTGCATTGACAAACTGTGTCTTACACACACACACATAGCAATTGCAGGATTCAACCCCCAACCTAACTATGTTATGATACTATAGACATATGCATTAACATGGCACGCTATATGCTTTAGTGGGTGGTTCCTCTTTGCCTGCTATATTTGTAGGATGCTGACATCATCAGACTTTCCAAAGAGGAATGTACCTCTTTTGATTTGTTGTCCCAGTCTCCAAAAAGGCACTCTTCTCAAAGGAAATCACCCACCACACACTGTCAGCATTTGCAGGATTCAAACCCCTACATAACTATGTTCTGATATTAGACACATATGCATTAACACAGTGCACTGTATGCTTTACTGGGTGGCTTCTATTCTCCTGCTATATTTGTAGGATGCTGACATCATCAGACTTTCCAAAGAGGAATGTACCTCTTTCAATTTGTTTTCCCAGTCTCCAAAAAGGGCACTCCTCTCAAAGGAAATCACACACATACACCCCCCCCCCCACATGCACACACTGTCAGCAGGACTCAAATCCCTATCTAACTATGTTATGATACTAGAGACATATGCATTAACATGGCACGTTATATGTTTTACTGGGTGGTTTCTATTCTCCTGCTATATTTGTAGGATGCTGACATCATCAGACTTTCCAAAGAAGAATGTACCTCTTTTAATTTGTTTTCCCAGTCTCCAAAAAGAGCACTCCTCTCACAGGAAATCACACACATACACACACTGTCAGTGTTTGCAGGATTCAAGCCCCTGTCTAACTACATTATGATACTAGAGACATATGCATTAACACGGCGCGCTATATGATTTATTGTGTGGTTCTTATTCTCCTGCTATATTTGTAGGATGCTGACATCATCAGACTGGACATGGTAATGTGTGTACACTTGGTTTTATGCAATCCCAGGAATGAGCCATGTGGGTCGGCAGGTGTCACCAGCTTGAACAGGACCCCATAATCCTTACCTTGTGTGATCTATCTGTGGACACATTGACATTCCTTCATATGTCAACACATATTTATGCACAGATTGTTGGTTTTGTGGATACGACATGTGTCAGGGGTGTTGATAAAGGGCTATTCAAAGTCTATGTGGGACATGTGTAGCTCTGTTCAGTGATGTATGTCCTGGGTGTCTACCTTGCAAACAGTCTAGCATGTTTGGGAGCCATGATCTTCACATGAACATACCACAGTTGGTAGGGTTGTGTGTTTGTCAGCTTCCAATAGCTCTGTGTATGACTTCAACCATGATGGACTCCATGGCCTTTCAGATCAGACTTCATAAGCTTACTGGACTATACTTCCCATGGTGTGTTGTGCACCTACACTTGTGGGGAGTGCCATATGTTGCTGTAACACATTCAACGGTTCCAGATCCTGTGGAGTGGGTGAGGCTCAACAGACTGTTCAGGTGCAGGGTCTGTTTGTTCTGTAGTTCATGCATGACACATATTGGGAAACAATGTAATCCAATTGCTGCCATGCTTTTGGCTTTGGGGGGAGCTGTTCAGCCATTCTACATGTGATATCCCCTGGTATTATGACTGGGACTATGGTCAGTGGGAGGTGGGTATGTCTATATGGGCCTACCTGACAGGATGTCGGCATTGTCAGTCAGGTACTGTTGGCCCTGACTCAGGACATATATGAGTGTACATTGCTATTTATGACATAGCTGAAGGAGGTGTCATGATTCAGTCTGGAATCCTTCTCAGCTACTCTTTACAAAACACCAACAAACCTGAGCACTAATCCCTGTTATACTCTTTTACACACTTAACACCCTACTGATCCTTTGCAGTCAGGCTATGGAGTATATCAACATAATATCCTGCCATGTCCAGGTGTCGGTTTTGTGTGTACTCTCCAGTCCAGCTAGTGAATATTGTGGTTTTGACACATTGTCACATCTGCCTCATGTACACAGACAACCCTCTCCTCCTCCCAACAAACTCAGATATATGTGAGAGATGCAACAATATTGACATAGAGGAGGCTGAGCTCTCTCGACCCATGACTGGCATAGTCTATCAGGTGGTGAAGGTAACCACACACACACCACATATCAGTCTCACATAAACGTATAGCGACAGCAATCAAACCACATTATCACACATAAACATACTCGGAGGCTCTACATAAACTCTGCCTAAACAGCAGAGACCTCCAAAGCAGACACACAAACAACTGCTACCCCACTACAATACCCACATATCACATAGTTCACAATGTCAGTGTGCCACACAGTCACTGCCCTTCGGGCAAAACAACACACCTAATACATTTGTAATAGGTGACATTTATTGTCAGACACACTGACGTCCCACTCACCAGGCCAAAAAAGGGAATAGTCACTTTGAGCTGTCTCTCGGGTGGCTGGATCCACAACATAACACATGCACTCAGGTCACTCCACAGCAAGGGCAGGACTGGTTCCAGCATTGTCCATGCTGGTGCGTACACCCTCAGATGTCCCTCCCTGGACCACATGACATGATACATAGAGGAACTCTCTGATCATGTAGCCCAGGCCAGTATGACCCTGACCTTGTCTAGCATCTTACACTCACCAAGTATGATGTCACAGTATACCGACAAACTGATCATGTTTAACAGTTGGCTAACATATTGGTGTCATTCACAGGGGATACAGTGTCTGTCAGCCTGGGGTGACATGCTCGACATGCCACGTAGCTTCCCTATGGACAGCTTGCACCTCTCACCCTTGGACTTTCAAATAATAGCTAAGGCAGTTGCTACCACCATACTGCCTTTTTTAAGTGGGGCTCAAAAGACAAACCCACCTCCATAGACATTACAGAGTACATGACACTGAGGGTAATGCTGCTCAACACCAGATGTGTTACCCTCAAATTGCGACCACTCAGGAATCTCCTCAGTATGGACAAAAGCGATATCTGTGCACTAAAAGATACCTGGTTCAGGCTCCCAAATGCACACCAGCACTACCAGGTTATATTTCATACCATGCTTTCTGACCACAAAACTCAGAATGGCCAACACAAATAGGGGGAGTATCCATATACTTCACAGATAAACATACCTACAGGTTGGTAGCACTGCACAAAGCATCACAGACCATACATGTGCACCTAACATTGTGGAAATCTGCCTTTTGCTTTGTTGCCTGCTACAGACCACCCTCCCAAACTCATGAACCACACTCGGCTGTCCTGGGAACACTGGACAATATGAAGGTCTGCCCAAACACCATTATATTGGGTGACTTCAATTACCCACACATTGACTGAGGATAGTACTCAGGCCCCAACAGCCTCGCCCAACAGTTGTTACTATTTGTACACTCATATGCTATGGCACAACCGGTCACCACTCCCACAAGAGGGGACAACATATTGGACATGATCATCACCAACATGGGGAATCTATGTTCCACACCTGAGATATACCCCTCATTGGTAAGGTCAGAACATACATTTATCTCACTGGACATCCATATCCCATCCACACACCCATCCTGGGTAATCTTGGTGAACTTCTCAAAAGCAAACTTCACACTTCTCCAAACCAAGGTGGTATCCTTCAGAGACCCTGGGACAGTGGTAAGTATGGCTCTGACTGCTGAATCCTTTACATACACATTCTATGGATACCTAGTGGACTGCTTAGATCGTGCTATCCCAAATAACAACTGGACTCACTCCTCCAATGGCAGGGGACCTGTCTGTTAGACCCTGGCCATTAATAAGCTATACAATGAAAGGAGGACACTACTACATGATAGAGCACAATCCCAGACAGGGAAGGCATCTGTGATCTGTACTACCAGACAGCTACAATCACTCATGTATTTATGTCAGGCCCGCTTCTCATGGACAATTGCACCAGACACGTAGGACACTCACAATGCCTTCTTCAATTAATTCAGGTACCTGGGTGGACACTCACTGATATGCTGTGAGTTACTGCATACTGACCAAACATACTCTGAACCCACAGACATTGCCAACATCCTGGCAAACAGGTTCAGTGCAGATGTCTCTCCCCCATCCCCCCTAAGGAGCTACTGTCCATCCCAACAGAGTGTAACCTCCCTGACATCACAAATAAACAGGTGAGTGCTGCCCTTCCCACAGCGAGCAACACAGCATCAATGGGACCAGACAGTGTCCCGGCCTGCATCTTACATGGGCTTCATGACAGACGTAACCCTCACATTATGTCACTGTTCAATGTCAGAGTTACTGTAGGATATGTACCCACGGAATGGGGTACAGTGATAGTGGTCCTGCTCCACAGAGTTGCTGCCACAATGGACAACAGACAATATCAGCCTATAAGGCTAACTAGCCTGTTCTGCAAAGCTATGGAGCGTATTGTAATGGGAATCATGCACATAGACCTCGGGAACCTACAGACACTGGGTCCTACACATTTCAGCATTGTTGTGGGCAGATCTTGCCTGCTGGACCTGTTCATATTCTTTAAACAGTTACCAGGTCCGTCGGTGTAGGGATGGTTGTCCACACAGCCTGCCTGGACCTTGCACAACCCTTCGACACAATACCCCACTCGGCCATTATGCATAGGTTCACCAGCGTTGATATCTTCACATATCTCACACTATAGATTGCTACCTGGATCAGGGATAGCACCCACATGCTCAGTATTGCAGGTGCCATGTCTGACTATACACCAGTTACACATGGCATCACACAAGGCTCAGTCCTGGAACCTCTCTTGTTCAGTATATATTTGTGTGATGTACGGCTAACACAGAAGGAATATGGCTGACCATGTTCACAGATGACTGCAAACTGGGTGCCATAATCAACTCTCCAGCTGGCACATGCATACTCAAATGGGGTCTCACAGAGATAGGATGACTGATGCCTGAGCCATGGACTACAGCTAAATGCCATTAGTTGCATAGTCATCCCCTTTGGGAATAACAACATGCCCACACATTACCACATAGGTAGTAGTCCATTACATACGGTAGTAGTTGTTAGGGGTTTGGGGACACAACTTGTTTGTACTCTCGCCTTTGACAATCACGTTGCCAAAGTGGTTAGACAGAACATCTATATAGCCCACCTTATCCCATATGGTTTCACATGTTCATCAGGTGAGGTCATTGTGCCCCTATACTCATCACGACCATGCTTGGTTACAATGCCACATATGGGATGTACCTTACCCGACACCTGCAGCAACTGTAATGGCCACAAATGTTCCACAACAAGCAGATGTAGGGACTCACATGGATGCCCTGCACAGTTCAGATACAGTAACTCCAGCTCTATTCAGTCGCTTACCACCTACACGGATGTGTTGTGTGCTTGTAGTTTAAGGAAATATCTGACCCAGATTTAATGGACATGCTCCACCTCAGGATATCTGACTCCCTTTGAGCTACACACTCCAGGGACATATACCTCAGCACAGATGTTAATAGGACATGCTGGAGGGGCAGATTCTTATCCCAGAGGCTCCACTCACTCCAGATTGTAATCCTGGTTTTGCATGGGCAGAGCCACCCACTGACCACCTACAGGAGACATCTTGACAAGTGGATGGGTGATCGTATGTTTACCCATGGGATATCTTCTGGGTCCCTGCTAGGCAGAGGCACAATACACTAAATGTAAATGGGCTATCTTGTGTGACCTACTATTCACAGGCACAGTGTTCTACTTTGACAGGGTTGCGAAAGCCAAACACACTCTGGCTAGGCTTGTACATGCCCTAGGGTGGATAGGCTAGTATCAACCTCTGAACCTATGCTAATGTTCAGGATGCACAATGTTTGTTGCTGATACTGTTTGCAGGTTTTATCGTCTTTGCTTTCCCACTTTCTATGAACAACTTAGGTATCTGCAGAACATATTTGATTATGACAGGGTTCCACTATATTATATATGTGTCTGTTGTCCTATAACTGTGTGCACAGGGCAGATTGCTGGATAGTGAGAGGTTCCTGGGTTAACACATGCAACTGCCTGATATGTGTGGCCCACTGTTGTACTCCGACATGGCCTAAGTGTGTGAACATGCCCAGTTCAGACTGTCAGTGTTCTGTTGCCTGACATGTCTCATTTATTCGTGTGTGAGCATGCCCAGTGTGACCTTTCAGTATGTTGCTATCTGAGGTCCACTACATCTGTTGATGTATGTGTACATGTCCAATATTAACATTTCTACTGTGTGTGTTGAAAGTCAGGTTCTATTCTTACTGCGGGACTCACCTTTGTGTCATAACTCGACAGGGATTATGCTGTGCCTGCAGGGTTTCCATGGAATACTTAGCATAGACTTATCAACATTTCTTCATACAGGCTGACTACTACAATACTGTCATGGCTTAGTGGTTCAGTACTATAACTATAGTGCACAGTATCCTGGGTTCGAGGCCTATCTCTGCTTTATATTTTCATACTGAGCAGACCAGACTGCTTAAGGGCCAGTAGAGCAAATATGAGCATGTTGCCTTTTGTTCAGCTATGCCCTACTTAGGTTCATAGGTTCATACTAGGCTGTCTGCCCTGAGGCATTTACAAGCCTAGTCAGAGTGTGTTTGGTTTTCGCCACCATCTGAACTGATTTTACTGTGCCCTTTTTAAGGTTAGTTTACTGTGCCTCTGTCTAGTAGTGACACCGATGTAATCCCCATGGTAAACCTTCGATCTCCCAGACACTTGTCAGGATTTCTCTTGAAGAGAGTCAGTGAGGGGCACTGCCTAACATGGACTGGGATTCTATTCCAGAGCGAAGGGAGCCTCTGGGTTAGGAATCTGTCCCTCCAGCATGTCCAATTTACTTCTGTGCTCAGGTTCAAGTCCCTCAAGCGCGTAGCTATACAGGATTTGGATTTTCTGAGGTGGAGCATGTTCATTAATTCCGGGTTTGACATGGCTTTATACATCAGGCATAGATCGCCTCTAAGTAGGTGGTATGCAACTGAGTAGAGCTGTAGTTTCTTCAACCGAGCAGCATATGGAATCAGTTTGAGTCCCATGATCCTATTTGTGAGGTACTTTTTGGGTCTTTCTAGTTGCTACAGGTGTCAGGTAAGGTACATCCCAAATGTGGCGTTGTATTCAATTATGGGCCTGATGAGGGATGAATAAAGGGGCACAGTGACCTCCCTCGATGTAGATGTGAATCTTTCATGATAAGGTGGGCTATATAGAAGGTCTTTCTAACCACTTTGGCAATGTGGTTGTCAAAGGGGAAATTACTGTCAACTTGGGTCCCCAGGTCCCTAATTACTTCTTCCATACTTAATGGATTCCCGCCTATATGGTAATTTGTGTGCACTTTGTTTTTGCCAAAGGGTATGACTATACACTTTTTAGCATTTAGCTTTAGGCCATGGCTCTGGCACTTGTTATCCATCTCTATGAGACCCTTTTAGAGGATGCTTGTGTCAGCTGGAGAGTCAATTATGGCGCCCAGTTTGCAGTCATCTGCAAACCTGGTTCGCCACAGTCCTCCTGTGTTAGCCTGTACCTCCAAGAAAATATATGCCGAACACAAGAGGTCCCAGGACTGAGCCACTTGTAACTGGTTTAGAGTCTGACATGGCTCCAGCAATTCTGACTATGTGGGTTCTGTCCTTGAGCCAGTATTCAACCCATCTTATGACATAGGGGTTTATATTTAAGCTGGAGAGCTTATCTATGATGCCCGAGTGGGGTATTGTGTCGAAGGCTTTTGCGAGGTCCAGGTAGGTTGTGTGGACTACCTTCCCCTCATCAATGGCCTTGGTGACTGTTTTCAAAGAAATTGACCAGGTTTAAGAGGCAAGATCTGCCCTTAACAAAGCCAAATTGGGTAGGATCCAGTGTCTGTAGGTCCCCAATGTCTTTGTTTATGAGTTAGATGATGATCCTCTCCATAGCTTTGCAGACCAGGCTTATGGGGCGATAATTTCCAGGGTCCGTAGAGGCACCACCTTTGTGGAGTGGGACCACTGTTGCTGTACGCCATTCTTTGGGCACATATCCTATAGTAAGTCTGAGATTGAACAGCAGCTGTATGTGGGGGTTTAGCTCTTCTTGGAGTTCATGTGGAATGCAGCCCGGGACACCATCTGGTCCCATTGATGCTGTGTTTTTTGCTTTGGAGACGGCTGCTTTCACCTGAGCTTCTGAGATGTCAGGGAGGCAGCACTCTGCTGGGATAGATATCTGCTCTTTAGGGGGAAAGGGGGGTAGAAGTTTGAACCTGTCTGCCAGGATGTTGGCAATGTCTGTGGGTTCAGTGTATTTATTGTCATTTTGGACAAACTCTGAGCATATCTGGGAGTTGCCACCCAGGTTCCTAACATAACTAAAGAAGGCCGTGTGATTATCTTTAGTGTCCTGTGCAATTTTTCTCTCGAAGCTGGCCTTGGATGATTTTATGAGGGATCATAGTTTTTTGCTAGTACTGATCAGAGATGCGTTCCCTTTTAGGGATTTTGCAGTATCGTGTAGTAGCATCCTCCTTCTGTTGTCCACCAGGCAGGACACCTGCCTTTGGATGATTAGGTCTTGGTTTTGTTTGGGATAGCATGATCCATGCATTCCTGAAGGTGTCCATAGAATGCATTTATAAAGGATTCTGCAGTTTGAGCCGTACTTTCCACTGGCTCGGGGGCCTTGAAGGATTCCACCTCGGTTTTGAGAAGTGTGACATTAGCTTTTGAGAAGTTTTTCACTGTGGTTTTCTGGGCTGTGGGTGGGATCGGGATGTGGATATCCAGTGGAATTGATTTATGGTCCGATCTTACCAATGAGGAGAATACCTCTGGCATGGAGCATAGAGTCCCCATGCTGGTGATGACCAGGTCCAGTATGTTATCCCCTCTTGTGGGGGTGGTGACTAGTTGTTCCATAGAATTTGAGTTTATAAATTCTAGGAATCTTTGGCCTAGGGTGCTGGGCCTTGAGTACTGCTCCCAGTCAATGTTTGGGTAGTTGAAGTCACCCAATATAATGGTGTTTGGAGAGACCTTCATATACTTAGACCCAGCTTGTCCAACATTGCTCAGTATTAACCAACAGTGCTGAACGTTGCCCAATATTACTCAACATTGACCACAGTTGTGCTAGTTGGTGTGTGTGATTTTCTTTACATATACTACATGGTGGTAAATGCTGTTTAGCACTGCTTTATATTGCTTAACACATGTCAATCATGCCTCAGGTGGTGCTGCAGGGCTGGCTATGTTGGATGCACATACTACACTCCCTATACATGTTTGGAAGCAGGTGGTGTCAACTTAGGCATCCCTTTTACTATATGTGCGAGTCAGAGAGAGGTATCATTTCCAGGGTTCCTACTGAGCCAGTGTATGTGCTATACATTGCCTCTTTGCCAAGGCCAAAGCATACTGGGCACGCCTCCTTCTGTCTACTGGGGCAGGCTCAGGTTGTTCCTCCTCTGAGTCATGCTCTGCCTGTGATGGCCTTGGCAGTGGTGGGGGGTTGTTTGGCCCAGGCCTATGTTGGTCCTGCTGCAGCTGTTTTCGCAGGATCATATTATGTAGCATAGCACATACCATGACAATTTGGGTACATGTAGTTGGTGAGTACTGCAATGCTGCACCAGATGTGTCCAGGCACCAGAACCGTGACTTCAGCAGCCCAAACACATGCTCGATTATATTTCGTGTTTGTGTGTGTGCCTCATTATGGCGTTCATGTTCAGGTGTGTGTGACTTTCTGATGGGTGTCATCAGCCACGGCTCCAGTGCATAGCCAGCATCCCCCACTAGGTGACCATGTGGGATGTCCCCACTGGCAAATGTCTGGTACAGCTGCATCAAATGCCAGATATGGGAATCATGGTAGCTTCCAGGGCAGCCAGCACACACATTCAGTATTATGCCCTGGGCATCACACATGACCTGGCAGTTGATGGAGGGGAAGCCATTGTGGTTGAAGTAGACCCTACCCCGCTCACTGACTGGTGCTTTGATGTATATGTGCATGCAGTCTATTGCACCCACTACCTCAGGGTATTCTGCTATTTGCTGGAAGAGACGCATATTGCTGGCCAATTCCTCATGGGAATTGGGGAAATATACATGATCACCGACATGTGCTGACATGGCATCCAGGAACTGGTGCAGTACCCTGGATGCTGATGCCTGTGATATCCCCATCATATCTTCAGTTGGTCTCTGGAAGGTACCTGTTGCTAATATTCTTAGGCCAGCACATACCTTGGTTTCCACTGGAATGGGTTCCCCTCTGTTGGTTCTGTGTGTGAGACGTGGCCTGCACAGCTCAACAATTTGCTGCAAGTGGTCTCTGTCCACTCTATAGCACCCCACTATCTCCAGCTCATGTAGCCCCTGGTAGGTTACCCTGGGCCTGTACACTCTTCTCCGTCTCCTCACTGTGGGTTGTCCAGCAGCATTTGCATTATCACCACCCTCAGCATGTTGCATATGTCACCTTATAACAGCAATGGCAGCCCTAACATTTCTTTGTCTCAGTGAAACTTTTTCAGTTTTCACTTCTATTAACTTACTGCAGTGTTGCAGTGTCTCTTGAGAGAAACATAATGGACTGTTGTTTGCAGAGTTTTAAGTGCTGTGATGGACTGAGCTAGTTTACTGCCTGACTGCAATTGCCTGATTCTGATTGTTTTCACCTGCTAGCTCTGCTAGTACTCCCTGGTGACTTCCTACTATTTGGTGTGCTTCCTTTTTCCTTTCTGTTTCCTCAGGGGGGAGTGCTGCGCACACAAGCGCAAACACGGGCACAGCAGCTAACACATGTGCACACATGCTGACATGGAGTAAAACTTGCTTATTCTTGTTAAAATGTGCACACACCAGCGCAAACATGCTTACAACTGTTTACACAGCCTTACATATGCTTACTCCGGCTTACACACGCTAACACGCCAAGACACTGTCTTACTCGGGTTTACTGGCGTGCACACGCGCGCATGCATGCTCAACAAGAAACTTTGGTATTATCCACAGCATACACCTTCAATTTCTTTACTTTACCTAGCCTACCTGTTGACACACCTCTTTCAATGATATGTAAATGTCACCTGACACATGCCACTCAGCTCCAATGAGCTTCACTTCTTTCATACATGCCCCCTCGCGATGTCACCTATCTTCTACTCTGTTACTCCCCTTATCCTACTCCTACACTCCACTGACTGTGCTCATTTGCTATGTAAACTTGCAATTCACTATCCTAACCCTCCTTTGCATGGGATTGCCTGCTAATGCTTGGTTACATCTCTTAGACTGAGCTTCCCCCCTTAGCAACCTCTACTCGGTGGCCATGTTGTCTTCAGCCTTCCATATATATATGAGCAATCTCATTGACTTTACTGATTTTTAAAATAAAGGTTAATGCTTTTGCTTAAAGCTTTCTTTACCTTTTATTGTGAAACAGTGGTAGAGTGCTATTTATTTACACATATACTATATTTATATATCAGAAATACCAGAAACACTTGGACCAGTATGGAAAACTATATTGTTATACTTCTGTAATAAAAGGATGATTTACCCAATGGCAAACAGGCTGATTCACATACAAGACAGCCAGACTGCAATAGAAGGACCACTCAAAAGGTCAAAATGGCTGGGTCTCAACCAGTGGTGGTGGAGAAAAATTAGGCCAATCACAGACACGCTGAAGCTGGGAGGAAAAGGCAGTCATTTGGAAGATAGCAGATAGGAGTCATTTGCTGAGGCAAAAGTGATCATATGAAACAAGGTTTTTGATCTAGGGCTAGGTAAGCCAAGGTCAGTCATCCCAGAAGCTATGTGCTGAGTGCCATATACCTTGGGGCCTACTGAGGAAAAATATTTAGGAGATTAAACAACCTAGGAGTTCTCACAGATATATCTAAATAATTAGGAATATTTAAAAACCTAAGGATTTTTTAAATTATGACAACATTGTGTATCACATGCTCCCCTTATTGAGAAATGTCCTGAGGCCTTTACAAATAAACAAGCTGAAAAACATAACTGTACCATTGTTACTTTTTCTTCCTCTGAGTTTCCACTGGTCTAGCTCTGGCTGTTTTGGTTCATAGGTTCATAGATTCATAGGTTCATAGGTTGGCCTCTTGGTTGGGCCTTTATTGGAGTCTAGTAGTCTTGTTTATAAATAGGCTTTTGTTGTAAAAAAAATATTACAATAGAGTTTTTCACTAACTGGTCCAAATGCTTTTTGTCCTTTTTATTTATAAATAGATGACTTGTATATAAATTAATTGCTTCCACCACTGCTGTCACAAAATGATCTGAAGAAGCTTGATGTTTAAGATCCAGTTACTCACATTTAAATTAAAATCATAAAAGTCAGTGAATTTGCTTGTTCATATGTTTATAGTTATGTACTAGGCTAGCTGCCCTTGTGGGCCCTTTTTGAAGCCTAACAAATTTCCCTTTTGTGCTCAAAATAACCTATCCCATTTGGTTTTAAATTGAGCTTATTTATTTCATGTTTGATAATTATATATTGCCCATAATAAGAATAGCTGGGATCATTCCAGAGATAATTTGAGGCAACCCACATATGGGATAAAGCACTTGGACTCTGCCTCTGTCCATTAGTAGTACAGGATGCAGTTCTGGAGTACATTTTCATTTTACCATCCATTTGCACTTGAAAATAGACAGGGATGAAATTTGTTTTATGTGGATGAGGAGTTTGTTTCTTAACAGCAGTATCCTTTGTAGGATATACCTCTCCCTTCAAACTGTTATGTTGAAGTTGCAAAAGAGGTTAGATCCATAAACCAAGAATCTCTGATGCCATTTGACTTGTTGATGTGCAGTAAATCCATCAATAATGAGTCAGAGGATGCCTTATATGCCAGACACAGGTCACCTCTAAGCAGTCTGTAGGATACCTAGTATAGTAACAGGGCTTCGAAGACATATTGTTTAAGCCTTGTATAGTTTTAGTAAGGTACCTCTGTGGTAATTCCAATTGTTGTACATGTCTGGAGAGATGCATGATAAAGGGGGCATTATATTTATTGACTGGCATAATGAGGGCTGAGTAAAGGGGGACAATGACATCTCTAGATTTCGACACAATCCCTTTGATTATAAGCTGTGCAATATAGAAGGACTTTCTTATAACAATAGGAACATGTTGGCAAAAAGTTAGGTCGCAGTCAATGTAAGTTCCCAAATCCTGAACAGCTAGTTCAACTCTTAGGGATGTATTGTCAATATGGTAGTTCCCTTGGGTAGATGATTTCCCAAAGGATACAGCATAAAAGTTTAAATCCATGATGTTGGTACCAGTTACTTATTTGGGACAAACCTTTTTGCAGGATAGTTATGTTATTTGGGGAGTCAATGACTGCTCCTAGCTTGCAGTCATCTGCAAATGTAGTCATCCAGAGCCCTTTGGTATTGGCTTTTACTTCAGAAAATCAGATGCCAAGCAGGAGATATACTGGATACTGTGAATTGTATTGTACACTGGAGTGCTTTGGTTTTGCTTTTCAGTAGCTCAAACAATGGCATTTATCATTTTCTTTTGGTTTTAAATTGTACTTACTACTGAGGATCAAAACAATGGGTCTGTCTTCTAACCTGTCCTAACTTGCTCCACAATAACAACACTGTGTAGAACTCACTGTGGTGTTTTGTATTAATTGTATTTACAGTACTTATGTCTTGTGATATGTCTGCCTTTGCCAGCTGTATAAACTATATTGATGTAATTTTAAACCAACTCTTTACATGGTATAACAATAAGTCTCAGGATTAATACTGAAAAAAATACTGTAAATATGTTTGGACAAAAACTCCTTAATGAACACCCTCATTTTGGATACATCCATATTAAAACTTCTTTGTTCTAATTATCACAGACAGAAATGTTAATTTTCATGAAAATGTTGCCTAGATCCTTAGAAATAAATAAATATAAATAAATAAAAAGCAGAGAAATCAGTGGTCTTAAAACTTTATCAATGTGCTCATTTACAATAATTCCTAAAAAATTGGGACTAGGACTTTGGGAATTATTGTGACTTAGTTCATCAATGAAGTTTTAAGACCACTAGTTCATCTGTTTTTTACTTTTTTCCTCAACACTAATGGTAATGAGGTTGGAACTAGACAGATTCCTATGCTTGTTCATTTTCTATATCCTCAGGAAGGTTTATGGATGCTTCATGTAAATATTAGGTACAGTTCTTCTAAGAAGAGTGAAACTTTGGATCAACTTTAGGTCTTCCTAGTTGGGTCAGTTTTGGAATGTAACAGTGTGTCTTGGTTCTACCACATCACATACCCAAGATCCAGAAGTGTGTTATAGATATAATCCATAGATTAAACAGTGAGGCTTATGGGAGGACACTGAGAGCTATCTGTGCCTGTACTGTGTCCATTAACAATTTGTAATGGAAGGTTTTGGTGTAGGACTGAACACACATGAAACTAGGGAGGTCAAACTCACAGACCTACTAGCAGTACCTGAGCTTGTGTCAACTTGTTCTGTACCTGTTTGCTCATTTTTAGGTCAGTCTGGTTGTTTTATATACCCGATAGCTGATCTACATGCACCAACTCAGATACTGGTTCTACTGGAGCAGGAGCTGGACATTTCCTGGAGTGGGTAAGAGTGCAAAAGTTTATTTTTTTCCTGCCCAGGAAGCCATATCAGTTCATTCATTCCCCCAGAGGAGACAGTTGGGTGAGTAGGCAAGCTTGCTGGTCCTGTGGGATAGCACCTCCTTCCCTGTTGGAATACCTGCTTCAACTCCTTTTGGGTTCCCCAATCTCTACTGCATGCTGTTGCCACAGGGGAGATGCCTCTTCATGCTGAATCCTCTGGCCTGGAAATTTGCACAATGTCAATCCATGCGGCTAAGGCCCATGCACCATGGAGGCAAAACTTAATGCCCTCACTACAAAAAAAATGAGGTGTCGAAAACAAGCAAGAGAAACCATGGGAAATATATTTGTCACAGTGAACCTATGTGCCAGAGCCATCTCCCTCTCCCCAGAATGGGTGAGCTGGCTGCAGCTTCACACTCCCATCCTCACCATCCAGCTCCTACAGGTACCAGAGCTACTGATCAATCTCAGATTACCTGCACTGGAGTTAAAGCTTTATCCCTCAATGCCACACAGTTGTTTGTGTTTGCTCATGTTTTGGTTGCTCAGTACATTGTTCCCTTGGTGTGCTAGCCATTGTAGTGATGTATGTTGTGGAGACTCAAGCTGTATTACTTCCTGCGGCCTATAAAATCACAAGATCTTGGAGAAATGAAGAGACTTATTGTTATAATTACTCTTTCTTGGAGTTTATGTGACCTTAGAGTGAGAATATAAAAGTCATTTAGTGAGAGAGCGAGTGAGTGGCCGATAGTCTTTTGTTCCTGTAATTACAAAAAACCCCCCATGATATGTGAGTACATGTTTAGGTGATTTTTATGTAAGAATTTTAGCGGTTTCATGCAGTTGCAAGCAAGTGATTGAACAACAAGATTTTGGTCAGACATAGTAGGCCCCAGTAAATTCATTCCTGGGTGGTCCCCATGTCTCTTATGGACAGGGGCATTCTGTAAAATATTCAGAGGTGTAGGCACAAACCTGAGCCATTCTCTGGCCCTTAGGGTTCGAAAATCAGATACATCCTAGGTTAAAATGGCTAGGCTTGTAAGGGGTCTCGAGCCATTTGCCTAGTAATCTCCTATGAACCTATGTTAAGAAATACTACAAAAAGAAGTGCCCATCTTGGCATGTTAGGTGTACAAAGTTGTGGAAGAATCATCTATGGAGAACTAGGTGTTCAGAAAAATACTAACATCTTTAAATTGATTCTTGACATTCCTGGCATAACAGTAAATGTTCCAGTGTTGTATGTGAGATTGTGAATATCATGTGAATTATCTTTATAGCTTGTGTATCATTGTACTTGTTCATTTTAATGTTAATAATTTATTTTTATAATTTGGCCTTTGTCAGAATTGAAAAGATTCCATTCTGGATCAGTGCAGTAACCTAGCTAAATAAGAAAATAAATATATCTTATGCATCTGGACCCAGAGCTTGTTATAAGCTGGATAGGAATTAAAGAAGGACTTCTTCAGTCCCAAACCTGCGTCTTCTTTTGTCCTACTTTGGAAATTGGTGCTGATCAGAGGATATAATACAGCTTGACTTGAGGCTTGTTATAAGCTAGCTGTTAATCAGGGCTGAAGACACCCCACTAACCCTGCACTGTTTCTGAAAATGGTTTGTTGCATTGGGAGAAATGCAATGGTAGTTTTATATGTAGTACTGAGGCCAAAAAAATCTTCACTTGGATAATTTGTCTGTGTAGCAGAAACAGAACACATATCTTAAGAAGTTAACTTGTGACTGTTTCTGCCATTACACACTGAGCTAATTGGAGGAAGTCAGAGGAAGGGCTCTGAGATAACTAGTCTGTAATATATAACATTAAGTATCCCATTTTTTTGCTTATTTCTGAGTTACAGCACTTTTATTTTACTCACTGTGTGTGAGGTATTAAGTAGAATTTTCTACAATTATTAAGCATCTGGTTGGGTTTGTTTGTTCTGATTTCCTGCTAGGAGTGTATCATATAACTTGTTTGCATTTAAAAGCATTCTCTAGAGTCTCCTTGATCCTTTATCTGTTTAAACATTTCAGCAGTTTTTTCTGCCTAAGTAGTGTTGGTAGTGTAGCATTGTCCATATTCAGGCTTGTGTTTTGGGCCTAGTTGTTTGTTAGTAGAGGCTGTTTGTCTGAGCACATGTCCCAGGCCATCATAGCTTAGCCAAGGCCAGTATAGCATTTCAGTGAGAGTGAATTGTTTGTGGTCATTGGCTGACTGGGGTTGCCTGGACTATGCCTTGGAGTAAGCACCTCATTGGTTCTTTCAAGCTTTTTTTAAACTTGTCTCAGGTTTCAACTTTGTTACTTAAGAATTTAACTTCTGACTGTTTCTGCCATTTCACAGTGAGGTAATCGGAGGAAGTTGGAGGAAGGGCTCTGAGCTAACTAATCTGTGATATATAACATTAAGTATCCTGTTTTTTGCTTATTTCTGAGTTATTTATAGCACTTTTATTTTACTCACTGTGTGTGAGGTATTAAGTAGAATTTTCTCCAATTGTTAAGCATCTGGTTGGGTTTTTTTGTTCTGATTTCCTGCTAGGAGTGTATCATATAACTTGTTTGCATTTAAAAGCATTCTCTAGAGTCTCTTTGATCCTTTATCTGTTTAAGCATTTCTGCAGTTTTTTTCTTACCTAAGTAATGTTGGTAGTGTAGCATTGTCCATATTCAGGCTTGTGTTTTGGGCCTAGTTGTTTGTTAGTAGAGGCACATGTCCCAGGCCATCATAGCTTAGCCAAAGCCAGTATAGCATTTCAATGAGAGTGAATTGTTTGTGGTCATTGGCTGACTGGGGTTGCCTGGACTACGGCTTGGAGTAAGCACCTCATTGGTTCTTTCAAGCTTTTTCTAGAGTTGTTTCAAGTTTCAATTTTGTTACTTAAGAAGTTAACTTGTGACTGTTTCTGCCAATTCACACTGAGCTAATCGGAGGAAGTCGTAGGAAGGACTCTGAGCTAACTAATCTGTGATATATAACATTAAGTATCCTGTTTTTTTGCTTATTTCTGAGTTATTTATAGCACTTTTATTTTACTCACTGTGTGTGAGGTATTAAGTAGAATTTTCTACAATTGTTAAGCATCTGGTTGGGTTTGTTTGTTCTGATTTTTAATTCCCACCCTCCCTCCTTCTTGATATCCTGTTTTTACTCTTGGTGGCTTAGCAGTTGCCCACACCTACTGTAAATTTGATCTGGGACACTCCTCCCAGTCTAGTGTCATTACCTCATTCTATCTATTCCAGAGGGAACATTTGAGAAGGCCAACCCAGTTAGCTTCTGCTCCTCCTTTCCCCTTTCCACTTTACAAAAAAAAAAATTCTAAGCTTGTTTCCTGCCTTTCCTGTAAGTTGTCTAGTCCAGATACAGATTTGCTGTATCCAGGACTGTTTGTAAGCTTCTGAGCCCCCAATCCTTTCTGTGTTGGAGGGAAGCCTTCTAGCTTAATTTTGTTTCTTAGAACTAGCCAGTTTTCTAGTTTCAGTACTCAAATCTGTTTCTTTGAGCTCAGCACTTGTTCAGAACTCATTGTAAGCAAAGAATAAGCTACAAATTACTACATCATTCAACTTAACTCACTTGTCTAGAGGAAAATAGTTTTTAGTACTTAATAAATCAGCACCTATCCAGGCATGTCTAAGGATCAGCTCCTGGTGTTTTCTCCTGTCTACCTGATGAATCTGCACATCTTGGGGCAATGCAGCAATTGCCTCATGTACACAGACAACCCTCTCCTCCTACCACCCAACATTACAACCTGTGAGAGATGCACTTATATAACCAAACTGGAAGCAAAGCTCGCTTCACCCAAGACTGGACTAGACAGTCAAGAGGAGAAGGTAAACACTTGCACCACACCACACTTATCACATAGTCCTTCAAAACCTACACCACCAAAACACACACATAGAAGCACAGAACACACACCTACATTTGTAGAGCCTCTCAAAAAAAATCTACCCAAGCAACAGGGACCTCCAAAGCAGAAACGCAAGCAACCTCCACCCCCAACACAACCCAAATGACACATAGTCCACAAACTCAGTGTGCCACTCAACCACAGCCCATAAGGCATAACAACTTACCCAACACTCTAGTCATAGGTGACTCCATAGTTAGGCACACTGATGTTCCACTCACCAGGCTAAACAAGGAGAAAGTTACTGTCAGCTGCCTATCAGATGCCAGAATCCACCACATAATGCATGCACTCAGGTCACTCCACAGCAAGTACAAATATGACTCTGTCATTGTCCATATTGGTGTGAATGACCTGAGATGGACCTCCCTGGACAACATGAAAAGAGACATGGAGGGGCTTTCTGATCTTGTAGCCCAGGCAGGTATGACCCTAGTCCTGAGTAGCATCCTACCATCACCCAGAATGATACCACAGTACAAGGACAAAATTACTGGCTTCAACAATTGGCTAAGCTTCTGGTGTCATTCTAAGGGGACCCAGTATCTGTCTGCCTGAGATGCCATGATTGACAAACCACAATGCTTTGCCAGAAATGGCCTGCACCTGTTGCCCTTGGGATTCCGGATACTGGCTAAGGCTCTTGCCACCCCTATAGTGCCTTTTTTTAGGCAAGATTCAAATGACAAATTCGCCACTGTAACAGGTACAAGCAAGCAAAATCTGAGGGTAATGCTACTTAATGCTAGAAGTCTAAACCTCAAAATGCACTCACTCGAGGCACTCCTTAAAATGGAGAACATCGACATCTGTGCAGTGACAGAGACCTGGTTCAAAGCTCCAGAGAGCACCCCTGCATTACCAGGCTATAATTCATACCACACCTTTCGGCCACCTAACCTGGACCGAAGCACTATAGGTGGAGGCATGTCCATATTCATTAAGGATATCCACACCTCCAGGCTTGTTGCTCAGCATAATGCATCTGAGATTATCCAAGTGCAACTAATTCTGGGCAAGACCGCAATGCAAATTGTAGCTTGCTACAGATCCCCCACCATGCCCCAGGATTCCCACTCCTCATTTCTTGATACACTGGAAAATATTAGGGTACAACCTAACACCCTAATAATGGGTGATTTCAACTACCCCACCATTAACTGGGAAAACTACTCATGTACCAACTCTTGTGCTCAACGTTTTCTGGAATTCATAAATTCCAATGCCTTGGATCAACTTATCCACACCCCCACCAGGGGCAGCAATATCCTAGACCTGGTAATTACCAACATGGGCAACCGGTGTTCCACACCAGAGGTCAATTCCTTGTTCAAATCACCGTAGACATCCACATCCCACTCCCACCCCCATTAGGGAAACCACTGTAAAAAATTTCTCTAAAGCCAACTTCACGCTTCTTAAGACGGACAATAGAGATACAACTGCTGAATCCTATACAATTGCACTTTATAAGCACTTACATGAGTGCATGGATCATGCAATACCTAACAGAACCAAGATGCTATCCTCCAAAAAAAGGAAGCCAATCTGGTGGTCCCCTGCTATAAACAAACTCTACAACAGAAGAAAGAAAGTGTTGCAAAAAAGAGTAAACTCCCATGATTGGAGGAACTCCTTGGTCAGCCTCAGTAAGAAGCTGAGAGCCCTCATAAAATACTCCAAAGCTAGTTACGAAAACAAAATCACCACTGATTCTAAAGACAACCACAAAACATTCTATAGCTATGTCAAGAATCTCAATGACAACACTCAGATCTGCTCTGAGTTACAGCACAATGGCACTAAATATACAGAACCAACTGATATTGCCAACATCCTGGCAGATAGGTTCAGTGCTAACTTTACCCCTCTCTCATCCCCTAAAGGGCCCATCTATATACCAGAAGAATGCAAAGTACTTGTAATCACGATTGCACAGGCAAAAAACACATTCTCCAAAGCCAAGAACACAGCATCCATGGGACCTGACAACATCCCAGGCTGCATTCTACATTAACTACAGAATGAACTGGCACCTCACCTAAGTGCCATGTTCAATCATAGCCTCACCTCAGGCTTTGTGCCCACTGAATGGCACACAGCAATGGTTATCCCACTCCACAAAGGGGGAGCCACCACAGACCCCAGGAACTACCACCCCATTAGCCTGATGAGCCTGGTCTGCAAGGCTATGGAGCGTATCATCATGGAACTTATAAACAATGACACTGGTAATCTCCAAACTCTGGACCCTACCCAGTTCGGGTTTGTAAAAGGCAGATCATGTCTCCTAAACCTGATAGACTTCTTTGAAGCGGTCACCAAAGCCCTAGATGAGGGTAAGGTGGTTCACACAGTCCACCTAGATCTCACCAAGGCTTTCGATACCATCCCCCACTCTGGAATTATAGACAAACTCACTAAACTAGGTATAAATCCCTTTGTCACAAGATGGGTTGCCAACTGGCTCACTGACAGAACCCACACTGTGAAAGCAGCAGGCTCTAAATCCAACTTCAGACCAGTGACAAGTGGAGTATCACAGGGTTCAGTTCTAGGTCCTCACCTGTTTGGTATCTACTTCTCTGAAGTACAGGCTAGCACAGAAGGTCTTTGGCTAATGAAGTTCGCAGATGACTGCAAACTAAAAGCCACAATCAAAACTCCTAACGATGTGGACATCCTACAAAAGGGCCTCACTGAGACAGATGCCTGGTATCAAAGCCATGGCCTCAAGCTCAATGTCAAAAAGTGCATTGTCATCCCTTTTGGTAAAAACTCTGTACCCATACCGCCACATAGGCGGTAGTCTACTTAACATCGAAAGTGTGATAAGAGACCTTGGGACACAGGTGGACAGTAGTCTCTCCTTTGATAATCATATCGCCACAGTAGTCAGGAAATCCTTCTACATGGCACACCTCATCACAAAAGGTTTCTCATCCAGGAGAAAAGAGGTCATTGTTCCCCTCTACTCATCACTCATTAGACCCATTATAGAGTACAACGCCCCTTTTTGTATGTTCCTCACAAGACATCTACAACAACTGGAAAGGCCACAGAAATACCTCACAAAGAGGATTACTGGCCTCAAACAGATGCCCCATGCAGACCATCTCAAAAAACTCCAGCTTTACTCTGTGCATATCGCCTACTCAGAGGCAATCTCTGCCTAACATACAAAGCTATGTCAAACCCAGAGCTGTTGGACATGCTCCACGTAAAGAAATCCCAATCCCTCCAAGCTACACGCTCTATGGACCTAAACCTTGTCACCACAATAAACAGAACATGCTGGAGGGATATATTCCTGTCCCAGAGACTTCCCATACTCTGGAACAAACTACCTATCTATATCAAACAAAGTTCCTCATTGGCACTCTTCAAGAAAAATCTTGATGATTGGATGGGAGATAGGAAATTCACCCCGGGGATCACTTCTGTGGCTCTGCTTGACAGGGGCACAGGAAAATAAATTTCATTGGGTGGCAAAACCAGTGTACCATTTTGCTAGGCTTATATAGACCCTAGGGCCAATAGCCTAGTACCTACCTATGAACCTATGAACCTATATGCATTCAAGCCAAGTAGAGCTTTATATCTGTCAAATATCCTGTAACTTGAACTAACAATTGTGATGCTATTCAACAAAAAATGGTGTGTTAAATAATAAAAAAGCATAATAAACTATGGGAAATGTATTTGCTGTAATGTATCCATGAATTACTGAGTCCATCAGAAATGTTATTGAATTTATCACATTCACCTGACTGAGGAAATTTAAGTCATGTAAAAGTATCAAACAGGTCAGCAATTATGCTCATTTTATTTGTTGAAAGTGCTCTGTTCCCTGCTGCTGGAATAAAACAATCTACGTCTGATTTTTTTATTAAATGTAATTAAAAAAATAACTTTAGTTAAGGAGCACAAAGTTCATATACTGCAGTACTGAACAGAAAACCTTTATTGACAG
Organism: Protopterus annectens; assembly: GCF_019279795.1. Classification (NCBI taxonomy): domain Eukaryota; kingdom Metazoa; phylum Chordata; order Ceratodontiformes; family Protopteridae; genus Protopterus; species Protopterus annectens. The sequence continues at coordinate 957,591,255 of NC_056734.1, read as the reverse complement.
TAGGAGTTCAGACGCATTGAGGGAATGGATGTTATCCTTGTGTGTTTATGGGGACTGCCATTGACTGAAATTCAGAAAAGGCCTTTATTAAACCCATCTCAGTGAAGTTGTAGTAAGCGAAAGCAGCTTGTTGAGAGAGAGGTCCTCAACTAGCCAATGGGGGGGGGGGGCATTCCCACTGCAGGTTAAATAATATGAGTTTTAAGTTTATACACTATTGGACAAGGTTATATTTCATTGTGAGTGTCTGATATTTCAATGGACCAGTCTTGTAATTTCTATTTTGGCAAATTTAAAGCAGTTACATAACACTTAAAACTCAAATTAAAACAATAGCCACACAATATAAATTAAATGACTTCTGAAATGAATGAAATATATACTGCATGCACTTTTTAGGCTGATCTAAGACCTTGCTATAGTTTTTGCATGAAATATTCTAATAATGTACATATATTGCATGCCAGTGTTTTTAAGTCTGACAGACATTCTCAAATAACACTTCTTGATGCTGGCATCAAACCATTTCTATAGCTTTCAGTTGTACTCAATGCTGTGCTCCTATAATACTTGTTACCATGCACAGTGGGTCTTCAATTGTATGCAGTGCTGGACTGCTGCAGTACTTGTTCCCATGGTACTGTACCTCTTCAATTGTACATAGTGCTTTGCTACTGTAGAACTTATTGCCATAGTGCCATGTTTCTTCAGTTGTACATAGTGTTGTGTTGCTGTAGTACTTGCTACTAAGATATTGTGGCTCATAAAACATGCTGGGATAGTACTTTAGAGATACATGATGTGCCTTTTGTTGATTTTAAACTGGTGCTGTGGTGGCAATGTTACATGTAAACATTTCTAAAGACTATACTGGAGTTAAGATGCAAAATTTCCATGGTAGGTATATTTAAACATAGTGTAAGACATGGCTCTTACACTAAGTCTTTCATTTATCACGTTCTTTGCAAAGCTAAGATGAATGGAATGTTTTAGGATGTGTTTGTTTTGCAATATGTAAAAGGATTTTAACCCCACTGTCAGCATTGCACAATTTATGTAAGGTATGTTACATATTGGTGAAAAGGTAGCATTTATGTAAATATGTAGTGTACATCTGTATCTTAAATCATATTTTCTTTTTAAATATATATTCTTCTAAATGCAGTTTCCAAATCAAGCTAACACAGTATAATTTTACAATGTGCTCCACGTCACTGAGTATCTTGATTGGCCCCGGGTCTTCTTTATGCTTCCCCTTCATTTCTTTGATCCCCAAAGTCCTTCAGAAAGCCAGCACATTGAGAAGCAGGTTAATATTCATCGCCCCACACTGGCCGCATCAAATTTCTCTCAACAATCACATTGATCCTTTCATGGCCCCTGTAACATCTGTCTTAGAATGGAATGTTTTAGGATGTTTTTGTTTTGCAATACGTAAAAGGATTTAAAGCCCACTGTCAGCTTTGCACAATTTATATAGGGTATGTTAGATATTGGTGGAAAGGTAGCATTTGTTATGTGAATATGTAGTGCACATCTGTATCTTAAATTATATTTTCTTTTTAAATATATATTCTTCTAAATGCAGTTTCCAAATCAAGCTAACACAGTATAATTTTACAATATGCTCCACGTCACTGAGTATCTTGAATGTACTGCATAAGAGCATGAAAGAATTATATTCTAATATAATAAGCATACTAAGAGTAGACCGACTAAACAAGAAAGGAGGCGGTGTAGCTATAATATTTAAACAGCATCTAAACATCCAGATCTTAAAATCATCAGCTCCACAAATAGGCAATGAAGAAATAATATATACCAACCTCAAAATAAACCGAAACAAAACCATCAGCATAATTGGATGCTACTTCCCACCTGGCCAAAACATCCCTCCACTAGAAAATCTCCTCAGCTGGTCTACCCACCATTTCCCCCAAGAAACTATAATTTTAGGTGATTTCAATATTGATTGGCAATCCTGTTCTGGCAACCATCCAACCCATCATGTAAACCTTCATGGCTTCACCCAACTTGTCCAGTCACCAACCAGGATAAATAAACACTCCAGCAAGCACACTACCATGGATTGGATACTAGTCAGTAAGAGCCCCCAGTCATATGTAACAGGCTGCTTATCAGATAGCCTCAGTGATCACTCCCCAACATTCTTACTCAAAAAATACCTATACCAAGCTAAACCTGTCATCTACCGTCAAATACTTAAAAAAACTAAATTTTAACCAACTCACATTCATCTCATCCCTCAAAAAATGTAACTGGCATCCTCTAAAGAACCTCAGTCTTGATGATGCAGTTGAATTTTTTAATACTACCTTCCTGAGCATCCTTAATTACCATGCCCCCTAAGACTTCCCAGAACCAAAGCACAACTCTCCCCATGGCTACAGAAAACCACTAAGTCAGAAATGAAAAACAGGGATAAAGCCTGGGAGCACTGGCACAAAACCAAAACCCCCTCAACTAGACAGAAATTCCTAGAACTATGCAATACAGTCAAAAACCTTATAAAACAGGACAAATTCCAATACTACCAGTCTGCCCTAGATTCCTCCCAACACAGCCCCAAACAATTCTGGTCCTCCATAAACTCCATCCTCCACCTATGTAAAGTAAGTACCCCTCCTCCTAACATCCCTCACTCCTCCGAAAATATTGCTACTTCATTCAACACAAACTTCACACAGACCATACTATCACTAGCTAAACAACACAACCCACCTCCCCTCTAACCTACACCTTCAACTAGTAATCTCCCCACTGCTTTCTCTTTTTCTCCTGTAGCTACCTCCAACATTAAAAAATTCTTAACTAAACTTAAGCCCACCAAATTAGCAGCAGACAACCTCCCAAGTGAATACCTACAAATAGCAGCTGATGCTCTGGCCTACCCAGTATCCATCTTGATTAATCGATCTCTGTCAGAAAGTTACGTTCCCACACTATGGAAAATATCATATATAATTCCCCTATACAAAGGCAGCCCCTCCACAGAACTAACCAGTTACTGCCCCATAGCTATTCTCTCTCCACTCTCCAAAATACTAGAGAGATGCGTTCATTCTCAGGTCTCAGACTACCTCCTTACTAGCAACCTCCTTTCCAATACTCAGCATGGTTTCCGACCAAACCATAGCACCACCACTGCCTTATTTTCCTTTAATAACACTATCCTTCAGCATAAAAACAATGGCTATCTCTCCTCTGCTACTTTTCTAGACCTATCTAAAGCATTTGACACGGTCCCACACAAACAGCTCATGTCTGTCCTCAATAACCTATCCTTCTCTCAATCAGTCACCAACTGGTTTCAGAGTTACCTGTCTGACCGCCAATAATCCGTTGTATGGCAGAATGACATATCTCCCCAACTACCTGTCTCTATAGGGGTTCCCCAAGGATCCATCCTTGGACCCCTACTCTTCTCTATTTTCACCAATAATCTAGCTTCTGCCACCAAACATGGCACACTCATACAATACGCAGATGACTCAAACATCACCTGCTCAGCCCAGTCCCTACCCAAACTGCAAAAAATCATACAGGAAGCCTTTTCCTCTGTTGAAACTTGGTCATCCGATGCCCAATTAATACTCAACCCAAACAAAACTGAACTACTCATCTTCCAACCCACCAAATATACTCAAAACAACTCTCACTTTAACATCACAGCAAAAGACAATGCCACTATACACCCAACAGAACACACCAAATTGCAAGGAGTGGAAATAGACAATAAACTAAAATTTGACATTCACATGTCCATGACCATAAAACAAGTCCACAAAAAACTAGAAGTGTTATACAGAAATAAGCAACTTCTCACCAAAGCAGCAAAGATTTCAGTAACAAATTCCCACCTTATCTCCACCCTACTTTATGTCTCTCCAGTGTATACCAACCTAAGAGACCTGCTACAACAAAATCACCAAATTCACCACAGGGGCATCCTACCGTAGTCACCATTGTCTCTCACTTGCTGAACTTGGCTGGCTTGAACTCCCTCACTTCCTTCAATGGTATCAACTCTCACTCATCCACAAACTAGTAAACCATCCACTAAATGTCCCATCCCTCCAGAATCTACTCCAACCCTGTCGCACCACCAGATCACTAAGATCCAGCAACAAAAAATCACTTGGAGATCACTAAAGCCAATAACTCAGCTGGTGAAGCACTATTCTCTTGTGCCATAGCCAGATTATGGAACTCCCTCCCACCTACAATTACCTCCGTACCATCATGCACCCACTTCAAAACTTTACTGAAAGTGCACCTAAAAACATGCTGGCTATGCCCTTGCAACTCCCACTCTAATATCACCCACCCCATCCAACAACTACCTTTCTTTCCACCCCACTAACTACCTTGATTATAGCAAGCTGAGATGTTCATAAGCCTACTATTTATTACACAGCAGGAACTTCTTATTATAACAATTGTTAATGTTTATTATGTACTTCGCAGATAAAGATTCTAGTTGTCTACTGATGCACTATGTTCTTCATCTGTAACTATGTTTGTAATTAATTGCTATGTTAATCAAATTGTTAATCGATATGTAAATCCAGTGTAACTACTGTCTGTATATTTTTACTGTGGAGCTTTTCTCCCCGGGCCTCCGCTGAAAATGGACCTACGTCCAGTCGGACACTCCCTGTCAAGAAATGTAAATAAATAAATGTAAATTAATAAATAAATATGCCACAATATTTATAACATGACCAAGAATTGTTTTTCTAACAATGTGCATTTTGCAAATATGAAATAGCAGCTGAAACTTAATTTCAGCCACCTGTTTACAAAGAAAAAATATCACAAAAAACTCTGGAAATGGCTTCTTACTAATAATAATGTAAATAAGTGTGTTTTTGTCATAGACAAGGCTAGGCTTATGCTTGTATTATGGTGCATTACATTGCTGGTTTAGTTTAGATTGTGATATCCTTTCAGCTCTTAACAGCTATGCAGTTAAAAGATTTACATGGTAAATATGAGTAAAACCTTGGACTTCATCTGAAAGTCTGAGTCTCATTCTGGCCCTGGTGGTCATTAGCTTAGTATATAACTATGAACTTCTGAGCCCATTCTCATTGATATCTATCCTGGTATAGGTTTAAACCTCTGTTTTAGTTGGCTGTAGAACGTATCTTGGATGTCAGCAGCTTTTAAATGACACAACATAACTAGCATTCTGCATTGCACACTCCAGCATCCGTGGATCTTGTACATTTCATAGGTTCATAGGTTGGTACTAGGCTATCAGCCCTAGGACCTATACAAGCCTAGCCATAACGATTCCCTGGCTATTTCTTCCCACACTATTTACTTCCCTGGACCCCTGTCTAGCAGGGTGACTGATGTGATCCCCGGGGTGAATTTCCTTTCTCTCATCCATTCGTCAAGGTTCCTTTTGAAGAGGGCCAAGGAGGCGCTCTGCTTGACATGTATGGGCAGCCTATTCCAGAGTCTGGGGAGTCTCTGGGTCAGGAACCTATCCCTCCAGCATGTTTTGTTTATTGTGATGACAAGGTTTAGATCCCTGGAGCGTGTGGCTCTGAGGGATTGGGATTTCTTTAAGTGTAGCATGTCCAACAGCTCTGAGTTTGACATGGCCTTGTATGTTAAGCAGTGATCGCCTCTGAGTAGACGATATGTGACAGAGTATAGCTGGAGTTTTTTAAGGCGGTCAGCATAGGGCATCTGCTTTAGGCCTGTGATTCTTTTAGTGAGGTATTTCTGCAACCTTTCCAGTTGTTGTAGATGTCTTGAGAGGTACATACAAAATGGGGCATTGTATTCTATAATGGGTCTAATGAGGGATGAGTACAGTGGGACAATGACCTCCTTTTTTCTGGATGAAAAGCCCTTAGTGATGAGGTGTGCCACATAGAAGGATTTCCTAACTGTTGTGGCGATCTGGTTATTGAAGGTGAGACCACTGTCCACCTGTGTCCCTAAGTCTCTTATCACACTTTCGGTGTTTAGTATACTGCCACCTCTGTGGTAATTCATGGGTACATGTTTTTTCCCAAAGGGGATAACTGTACATTTCTGGGCATTGAGCTTGAGCCAATGGCTCTGGCACCAATCATCTGTTTCTGTAAGGCCCTTTTGTAGAGTATCCACATCATTTGGGAATTCAATAATGGCTCCCAGTTTGCAGTCATCTGCGAACTTTGTTAGCCAGAGTCCCTTAGTGTTGGCCTGTACTTCAGAGAAGTAGATGCCAAACAAGAGTGGTCCCAGGACTGAACCCTGAGGTACTCCACTTGTCACTTGTCTGGAGCTGGATTTGGAGTCAGCTACTTTTACAGTGTGGGTTCTGTCAGTAAGCCAGTTGGCAACCCATCGAGTGACGTAGGGATTAATGCCCAGCTTAGTAAGTTAATCTATGATTCCAGAGTGAGGGATGGTGTCAAAGGCCTTGGTGAGGTCCATATAGGCAGTGTGAACTGCCTTACCCTCATCCACGGCTCTGGAGACTGATTCATAGAAGTCAATCAGGTTCAAGATCGGCCCTTCACAAACCCAAACTTACACTTTTTCCATGTCTTTTCCCAGTTATTTTTTTTTACATGTAGTGGATTTATGACACTTGGGTGGAATCCAGTATTAGATTTTACTGTTGATATTTTTTGAGTCTGCATTGCAGATAGACCTGGCATGTAATAAATAGAATATGTTTTTTGAATAGTTTCAGCCTGACAGGCCGTAGGTAGTAGTATCTTTTCAACTCAGAAACACTTAGTGGAGTGTGTTTGTCCTGATCTGTTAGCATAGTATGCATCACTGGTCACATGGAATTATCAGAACACATAATCTCTTGAAGACCAAGAAACAGTATGGCCCTCTGATAGTTGTAGATTCTGTAAAGAAGTCTGCAAATTGATATATACAAGGACCTTCACTTGTGGTTTTGAGTTTCATAATTACACTTACACTATTATTATAATTACAAAAATGGCCTAAATGTGTCAGAAATCTCTAAATACAATATCATGTAACATAATTCACATTTCCTTTGTCATTCAACTGTTTATCTATCTTTCTTTCCAGAACTCCAGACTTTTCTGCAGAACCTCCTTGATATTATGCGCCATGCTGAGGAGTTCATTCAGAAGAAAATTAATCTTTATTTCTTCACAGAAACTTTCCAGAAATACATGGAAGAGGTTTATAAGAGCATCTTTCTTTCTCCGAGTTTGCTGTTAACACACAAAGGTTTGTATCCACACATGTGCACAAACGTATAAATAAACATACTTTGCTCATCCAAATACAGACATGAATAAACAGCTGTAGACAGGCAAATACACAGATATACTTCCATGTACATTCTGTGTGAGTGCACATACACACACACACACACACACACACACACACACACACACACACACACACACACGCACACGCAGGGCCGGCCTTAGCTGATATGGCACCCTAGGCGAAGTACACGCACACACACATACATGCACATACACACAAGCACATACACACACACACATACACACACACACACACTGTACATGTAGAGGCCTACTTGAAACACAGCAGTATGCTACTCTTGATACAGCACTGCAATAACAATGGGACTGGTGTCCTTCAGAAATTCTGCTGTGCCCTTAGGAGGTTAGGCACTGATTGACACATGAAGGTGATGAAAGTGGAAATAACAGTAAGAGCAAAGAAGAATAAAGCTCTAAGTGAAACCCAAATGACCTGAGTTCGAATACTGCCTGAGGAGCTGAAAGAGCCATGCAGGTATGTATGGAAGCAAGCAGTGTTTGCTAGCTCTCCCTTCCTGGAGGAAGGTAGATGGTGATGTTCACCATTAAACTTCTATTGCAACTTCCTATGCAACCACAGTACTGATTTAATTCATTAAACATCAGTCTGTCCCTATAATCCCTAGTTATTATTTTGTTTATTTATTTTACATTATGGTTACCTTCAGTGACATGTTTTCTTGATGTAGGTATACATACACAATATCTTAACATGGCTACATAAATAATTTTAAGACTGCACTCACAGTGGCCCTAGTGCCACCGACTTGCACAGACCCATTGACACCTCTTCTACAGTGCTGATTGCACTCCATAGCAACACGTGCTAGGGGCAGCTGCCACCTTTGCCCCACCCTAATTATGACTCTTTTCTGCATGACTGGACTGGTTTGCTTAGTTTTGGCATATGTTTTGATAATGTAATCACCTCTGATATATTTTAAAAAAATACACTTTGCATTACATATGCATTTTTATTCCACTCATTATAAGGGGTTCAAGATGATGACAGGTATACTTATTTCATTTTAAAACTCCATACATTTGTTGATCAGCATAAAAACACATCATATAATAATGAGTATGTAATTACAGTACAATATTACTTTGGAGGTTTTGTTTACCACTTGAACACGTGTGCTAACGCTTACTCAGGATGACACACCACATGACAACACTGAAAGAGATTCCTGTATTACTAATAATGGTAGATGATGAGTGCTTTGTACTGGCTGAGAGAGCGCAGTCTAATGACTAGAGAAACCATTTGATTAACACAGAACTGGAGGTTCAGAGCCCTCAGAGCCGTAGTCACATTTTATCATTTTAAGCAAATTATTAATTAAAGCAATATTACTAGTTAATCCATGTTAGCTTTTTCTCTGCTACCTTTGATATCACTCTTTGATACTCTTCCCTGGATGTCTGTACTCCATCATCACCCCCTTTTCTCTCCTTTTATTTCTCTGTTTCTTTGTACATGCATGCTACTATCTTTCTTCAGTTTTATTTTGCATTTCATATCCTGGGACCTTGTGTTCATAAGCTCCCAAGACAGCAGTCCTTATGTGTGCATTGTTTGGGCACTTCTTGCTTGCTTGATACTTTCTTTACCTTGTATATTAATTGTATGTTCATGTCTGGTGTCTGTAATCTATGTAAACAGTCATTTCTGTTTATCTCGTGTGTATTCCTCACGTTGACATTGTACTTTGTTCATATGCATCACTGGTCTACCCATAGGTGCCAGAACCATAGGGCGAGGGGGAGGGAGCATCCCCCACGTTTACAGCTGCAAGACCTGTAAGGAGTCGTGCGTGCATCACATGCTATTTAAACACAAAACTGCATGGAAACAACTACCTGATCTGCTGTCAGATCATCCTTAGTAGGGAGAGGTTATTTATGTGTTTCCCCCAAGGCTGTCCATTTATTTATGTAACTAGCAGGTGCTCTGTTGTTTATTTATGTAAGTAGCTGGTGCTCTGTTGTTTATTTAAGTAAGTAGCTGGTGCTCTGTTGTTTATTTAAGTAGCTGGTGTTCCATTTATTTATTTAAGTAGCTGGCGCTCTGTCATTTATTTAAGTAGCTAGTGCTCTGTTATTTATTTAAGTAGCTGGTGCTCCGTTATTTATTTAAGTAAGTAACTGTTACTCCATTGTTTATGTATTTAAGTAGCTGGTGCTCTGTTGTTTATGTAAGTACCTGGTACTCTGTTGTTTATTTATTTAAGTAGCTGGTGTTCCATTGTTTATTTATTTAAGTAGCTGATGCTCCATTGTTTATTTATTTAAGTAACTGGTGCTCCGTTGTTTTTTTAGACAGGTAAAACTTAAGTTACCTACTTTCACATCTAACTCCTGTAGTGCACACTGCAGTGTTTAAGATAAACCATTTTTTTTTTCATCTTACCTTTAAGCATCTCTGTGACTAGCACTTGCTTTAAAACCTGCTGGGAAGCACTAGGAAGTCTTAAACTGACACAACCACTCAACTCTCCTTGTTAATAAGGAGAAATTAATCATACGCACTAAACAACCTATAATTGCAAAGTACCTTGCTAAGGTAAGACAAAACAGCTCTTGTACTTTACAAAAAAAAAAAAAAAAAAAAAAAAAGGCACCAAACCAGGCATGTCCAGGGCTCAGCTTCCAGTGATTTCTCCTGTCCATCTAGTGAATCTGGACATACTGGGGGAATGCAGCAATTGCTTCATGTACACAGACAACCCTCTCCTCCTACCATCCAACACTACAACCTGCGAGAGATGCACTTACATAGCCAAACTGGAAGCAAAGCTCTCTCCACCCAAGATTGTGCTAGACAGTCAAGGGGAGAAGGTTAACACTGGCACTACACCTCAAGCAACACATAGCCCTTCTAAAACAACACCACTAACACCCACACATAGCAACACTAAACCCACATATATGGAGGCCCTTAACAGTAACCTATCCAAATAACAAGGACCTCCGAAGCTGAAATGCAAACAAACACCAATCACAACCAAAGTGTCACATAGCTCACAACACCAGTGTGCCACCCAACAATAGCCCCTAAGGCAAGACAACATACCCAACACTTTAGTCATTGGTGACTCTATAGTCAGGCACACTGATGTCCCACTCACCAGGCTGAACAAGGAGAACATTACAGTCAGCTGCCTATCGGGTGCCAGGATCCGCCACATAATGCATGCACTCAAGTCACTCCACAGCAAGTACAAATATGACTTTGTCATTGTCTATGTTGGAGTGAATGACTTCAGACGTACCTCCTTGGACTACATGAAAAGAGACATGGAAGAGTTCTTGGATCATGTCACCCAGGCAGCTATGACTCTAGCCCTGAGTAGCATCCTACCTTCGCCCAGAATGATACCATAGTTGTTGTTGTTGTGTCTTTCGGCTTATCCCGATTAGGGGTCACCAAAGCGGAACTCCGGTCCGCTAATGTTTGGTAGTGGGTTTTGTCGTGCTGAGTTACCAGCCCTGATGTACAACCTTCAATGAAGGGACACCCATTCACACATGCCTCCACACAGAAGATGCTCTAGCTGAGAATCGAATGCAACAACATCTTGCTGTGAGGCGACAGCACTACAGCAGCATCACTACCGCGGGTGGACAAAATAATTGACTTCAACAATTGGCTAAGCTTCCAGTGTCATTCAAAGGGGATCTAGTATCCGTCTGCCTGGGATGACATGATCGACAGACTACGATGCTTTGCCAGAGATGGTCTGCACCTATCACCCCTGGGATTCAGGTTACTGGCTAAGGCTCTTGCCACCCCTATAGTGCCTTCTTTAGGCAAAGTTCAAAGGAAAAAAAACAACACTGTAACAGGTAGAAGCATGCAAACTCTGAAGGTAATGCTACTCAATGCTAGAAGAATAAAACCTTGAAATGTACACTCTTGAGGCATTCCTAAAAATGGAGAACATCTATATCTTTGCAGTAACTGAGACCTGGTTCAGGCTCCAGAGAGCAGCCCTGCAATACCAGGCTACAACTCTTACCACACTTTTAGGCCACCAAACCAGGACCGAAACACTAAAGGTGGAGGAGTGTCCGTATTCACCAAGGGTATTCACAACACCAGGCTAGTTGCCCAACACAATGCTTCTGAAATTCTCCAGGTGCAACTAACACTAGGTAAGACTGCAATCCAAATTGTAGCTTGCTACAGATCCTCCACCATGCCCCAAGATTCTCACTACACCTTTCTAAACATACTGGAAAATATTAAGATACACTCAAACACCCTAATACTGGGTGAGTTCAACTACCCTGCCATTAACTGGGAAAACTACTCGTGTACCAATACCTTTGCCCAACAGTTCTTGGAATTCATAAATTCCAATGCCCTGGATCAACTAATCCTTAGTCCCACCAGGGGCTCCAATATCCTAGACCTGGTCATTACCAACATGGGAAATCGATGCTCCACATCTATGGTCACCCCCTCGTTGGTCAGGTCTGACCATAAGCTAATCACCCTTGACATCCACATCCCACCCCCCAGTAAGAAAACCTCCATAAAAACTTCTCCAAAGCCAACTTCATGCTACTCAAGTCAGAAGTGACAAACATCATGACACCTATGCAGACGGGAACTGAAAGTTCGACTGCTGAATCCTAGAGTAAGGCACTGTAAGAGCATATGCACTCATGCATGAATCATGCCATCCCCAATAGAAACAAAAACAAAATAAGAAAATCACTGGGAACTGCTGCTGTATGAACACAATAAATATTTATTAAAACACTGAGAGTAAAAACAAAGTGAGCGCTTTCGGGCTAAACCCTTCGTCAGACAAAAGTGCTCTTACAAACATCACATTCAACACATAGGGGTCTACCTACGATTTGTGGATGACATCTTTATTGCTTGGAAGGGAGGTGAACAAAGGCTGACCTCCTTTGTGGAATTTTTGCATTCCACTACTTCTTTCCTGAGATTTGATATAAAGAGCTCGTATGTGGCCCTGGACTTTTTAGATGTTACCATTGAACTTACATCTGAAGGATTTAGTTCTAAACTATTTAGAAAAGAGAGTTGGAAGAATTCCTTACTATCTTTTGATAGTATGCATCCTAGGTTCACTTTTTCCAATATAGTGGAAGGGCAGGTGGGTAGGATATCTAGGCTTAGTTTGATGGATGACCAATTTGAGAAGGAGGTAGTGAATTTGAAGGAGTGATTTCAGGATAGGGGATATAGACATGATTTAGTGGAAGCAGCAGCTATAAGAGGCAGTGAGAATAGAAAAGGGAAGTATAAGCCATGGCTTAATGTAGACATAAGGTCAGAGAGTAATGATAGTAGTCAGAATGGCTATAAGAATAAAGATAGGAATAATGACACGAAACCTAGAGTGACTTTAACCTATGGGAGTAACATTCAAGGGGTTTGTGATATCATTAAGAGGAATTGGAATATCATTACAAGTGATAGGAACTTGAATGATATAGTAGGGGATGTCCCGCAGTTCAGTTATAAGAGGAACAAGAATCTGAAGGACATACTTTGTCGAGATAGGGGCAACAATGATGTCACATGCTTACCTAGGTCCCAGGGCACTGTGCCATGTGGTAGTTGTAAGGCCTGTGAATATATAAATAGGGAGACAGTTTTTATACATCCGTCAACAGGGAAGAGTTTTACATTTAGGGGGAAAGCTACCTGTAGGACCACCAATGTGGTATATATGGCAGGATGTACATCATGTCAAGGATATTATGTTGGCAAGACCAACAATATGTTAAAGACCAGGATCCTGCAACATTTAGGCTCCATTAGGAATTGTGATGAGCACAATGCACTATATAATCATGTTAAGGATCACCCAACACATAATTTTAAATTCAGGGTGATTGCTAATGTATTTCTCAATAAGAGAGGTGGTGATATCAGGTTGAAAACAGAGGCTATAGAATCAAAATGGATTTTAGATTTAACAGCCCATGTTAAACCAGGGCTGAATGATATGGTACCCCTGAAACCCACTCTCAAAAACAGGCGTGCTTTTTATTGAATATACATCAGCAGTAATATGTGCCTTTAATTATTAATTGAGTTGTTTGAATTAAGACAACCCACAGAAAAGGGCGGTTTTTTTCTGAGTACTGATTGGTGTAAGTATTTTTTAAAAATGTGAAGTTTGTAAGAGCACTTTTGTCTGACGAAGGGTTTAGCCCGAAAGCGCTCACTTTGTTTTTACTCTCAGTGTTTTAATAAATATTTATTGTGTTCGTACAGCAGCAGTTCCCAGTGATTTTCTTATTTTGTTTTTGTTGATAATTGGAAGCACTGGGATTAGGCTAAGCACTAGCTTTCTTCTTGGACATCCCCAATAGAACCAATATGCTCTCCTCCAAAAAAAAGAAGCCAATCTGGTGGTCCCTTGCCATAAACAAACTTTACAACAAAAGGAAGAAACTGTTGCAGAAAAGAGGAAAATCCCAGGATGCAAAAAACTCCCTTACCAGCCCCAGTAAGAAGCTGAGATCCATCATAAAATCCTCCAAAGCTAGTTACAAAAGTAAAATTGCCAAATATTCCAAAGACAACCACAAGGCATTCTATAGCTATGTCAAGAATCTAAATGGCAATGCTCAGATCTTCTCTGAGCTACAACAGAATGGCATTAAATATACTGATCCCAAGGATATTGCCAATATCCTGGCAGATCGATTCAGTGCAAACTTCACCCCCCTCTCACCCCCTAAAGGCCCATCTCAGTACCAAAAGATTGCCAAATTCTGGTAATAATGGCCACACAGGTAAAAAACACAGTTTCCAAAGCTAAAAATACAGCATCCATGTGACCAGATGACATCCCAGGCTGTGTACTACATGAACTACAAAATTAACTGGCACCTCACCTAAGTGTCATGTTTAATCATAACCTTACTTCAGGCTTCATGCCCACTGAGTGGCACACAGCTACAGTTATCCCACTCCACAAGGGGGGATCCACATTGGATCCTGGGAACTACCACCTCATCAGTCTGACGAGCCTGATCTGCAAGGCCATAGAACGTATTATCTTGGAACTTATAAACAAAGACATTGGCAACCTTCAAACACTGGACCCCATGCAGTTTGTGTTCGTGAAGGGCCAATCTTGTCTCCTGAACCTGATTGACTTCTTCCAATCAGTCTCCAGAGCTGTAGACAAGGTCCACACAGCCTATCTGGACCTCGCCAAGTCCTTCAACACCATCCCCCACTTTGGAATCATAGATAAACTTACTAAGCTGGGCATTAATCCCTACGTCACTTGATGGGTTGCCAACTGGCTTACTGACAGAACCCACACTGTAAAAGTAACCAACTCCAAATCCAGTTCTAGACAAGTGACAAGTGGAGTACCTCAGGGTTCAGTCCTGGGACCGCTCTTATTTGGCATCTACTTCTCTGAAGTACAGGCCAACACTAAGGGACTCTGGCTAACAAAGTTCGCAGATGACTGCAGACTGGGAGCCATTATTGAATCCCCAAATTATGTGGATATTCTACAAAAGGGCCTTACAGAAACAGATGCTTGGTGCCAGCACCATAGGCTCAAACTCAATGCCAAGAAATGTATAGTTATGCCCTTTGGGGAAAAACATTTACCCATGAATTACCACATAGGTGGCAGTACACTAAACACCGAATGTGTGATAAGAGACTTAGAGACACAGGTGGACATTGGTCTCACCTTCGATAACCACATTGCCACAACAGTCAGGAAATCTTTCTATGTGGCACACCTCATCACTAAGGGCTTTTCATCCAGAAATAAAGAGTTCATTGTCCCACTGTACTCATCCCTCATTAGACCCATTATAGAATATAACGCCCCGTTTGGTATGTACCTCTCAAGACATCTGCAATAACTGGAAAGGCAGCAGAAATACCTCACTAAAAGAATCACAGACCTAAAGCAGATGCCCTATGCTGACCATCTAAAAAAAACTCCACCTATACTCTGTCTCATATCGTCTACTCAGAGGTGATCTCTGCTTAACATACAAGGCCATGTCAAACCCATAGCTGTTGGACATGCCACACTTAAAGAAATCCCAATCCCTCAAAGAGACATGCTCCAGGGATCTAAACCTTGTCATCATAATGAACAAAACATGCTGGAGGGATAGGTGCCTGACCTAGAGACTCCCCAGACTCTGGAATAGACTGCCCATACATGTCAAGCAGAGCGCCTCTTTGGCCCTCTTCAAAAGGAACTTTGACTATTGGATGGGAGATTGGAAATTCACCCCGGGGATCATGTCATTCACCCTGCTAGACAGGGGTCCAGGGAAGTAAATACTGTGGGAAGAAATAGCCAGGGCATCGTTATGGCTAGGCTTGTATAGGCCCTAGGGCTGATAGCCTAGTATTAACCTATGAACCTATTTGTTTAAGGTTCAGTGCCTTCTCCATCACCTAAATCCATTTGTCAGTTGTTTTTATATAGTCCATTATATCCCACTAATTTTGAGCTCTTCAGGGTACTTTTTATTGATCTTATCTTGTAGACCTGTCATAGCCAGTTCAGGTCATGCTGCTGTTTGTTGAATGTTTCTTTTGTTGGTCTAATTTTTTAGCTTCTCTTTTTTTTGCTCAGCCATTTCCAATTTTTCTGTTTAGCTCTATTTTAATTTATAGTCATCAAAATTGCTGCCAAGTCTGCCACATTGACTTTTACCTATTTTATGTGATTTTAGTGACTAATATAACAAAACATGGGAAAGGTAAAACTTCCTTTTCACTAGCCCTACACCATACCCATGGAATGTCTAGTTTTTAAAAAATGTGGATGAGGCTGAAAGATTCTGCCACAAGGCAGACACACATTATGCATTATCCATTTGGGAAAATAGCATTTTAATAAAAAATATGATATTTGTGAATATTTTAACTCTAAGAACAAGATAACTAAGGGAAACAAATCACAGGATTCAGAACAATGCAATGATGAAGGCAGTGAAAAAACAGGAAAAAATAAATAAAACATAGAGGTGACAGGAGCAACAATTTCTGCCTATTCAAAAGAAACATGAGATAGAGGATTCCTGAACTTCAGCTGTTACCCAGTTGCCCTTCTTTGGTGTTAAAGCTGCCAGTCGCCAGTTGAATATACTCCTATAGGACTTGTCGACAAGAAGTTTGTGTATGACTGTAAACCGGGTGTCATCCTAAAGTCTCCCTCTGATGCCCAGGCTCTCCAGCACAAGCTTACACCTTTTAATGCCTGGTAACAGGCTCAAATTTAAATGCAAAAAGTGCATTATTGTCACGTTCACTAGACAACTCCTCTCCCAGCTTATAGCATGCACAACATCGTCATTATCAACTATGTTCCCATTTTTGTACAAGAGATTGGGGTGTCACATTAACAGTGACCATCAGCTAGGGCCAATGTTCACACCTACTTCAAAATAAGAATATGGTTGAAGAACTTGGAACATGGGTTGATAATGCCTTCTCTCTCATCCTTAGTCATCACATTGTGGTAGTGGTCAGAACATATTTCTATTTAGCGTAGGTGAATGCAAAAAGAACACCATCACAATTTAAAGAGGCCTTTGCCCCCTTATATTCTGCATTGATTAGGCCAATCATTGAATACAATGTACCCTTTGAGATGTACCTCACTAGACATATAAAACAATTGGAAAGGCCCTCAACATACCAAACTAAAAATATCGCTAGCTTAACAACCCAAAGCTACCAGAAAATAATGGAGGCAATATTCTTTTATTTAGTGTCCCATAACATCCTGAGGGGTAATCCGTGCCTGGCCTTCCATAGCACTAGGGAGCCAGTAGTTCAAGATCTCTTGTATCTACATAAATCAGATAAGCTCAGTCATACTAGCCTCAGAGATCTAAACCTCATTAGCAAATAAATACAACACAGTGGAGAGATATATTTAGGGTGGAATGCCCTCCCCACCTCTGGAATAGACTTCTATTGCTAATCATTCAATATCTTCATTCAAACAGTAACTAGATGATTTGATGGGGATTCAGAAATTCATTCCTAGCTTGTCTGGCCTAGCCTTTCTTGAGAAATTAGGTAAGTTTATGGATGGATACTGCCCAGGTGTAAATGGCCACTAGGCTCTTTTGCTTGTATTTCCTATGATCTTGTGAGTCTAAGATAATGTTTAATTTGTTTTGGATCAGAGATCAAAAAGATCTTGCAAAACAGGGCACTATTTATCATAGCTGCCAAGGCTTTTAGGAGTCATTCTGTTACTATTGTTGTTGATTTAAAGAACAGGATGAAGGTCTTTGTAAATGCTTATCAAATGTTTCTTAGGATCATAGGAGATTACTAGGCTATCAACCCAGAGGTCATTTCAAGCCATGTTAGTTAACACCCAAGATTGTATTTAGTAAAGGCTGCTCATGCCCAGGAGGGCAGTGGGCATGGGCACACCAATTTATTTACTTAAGTAGCTGTTGCTCCATTGTTTATTTATGTAAGTAGCTGTGCTCTTTTTAGTGTGTGCGTGTGTGTGTGTGTGTGTGTGTGTGTGTGTGTGTGTGTGTGTGTGTGTGTGTGTGCTCCATTTATTTATTTAAGTAGCTGGTGCTCCATTTGGTGTATGTGTACAGGTGCTCCATTTATTTATCTAAGTAGCTGGTGCACTGTTTAGTGTGTGTGAAATGCCCCAGTTACATTTAACTGGTGGTTAGAATTTCAGGCTCAAACCCTGTACCTTAGGTACAGAAGCCTGCATTCTCTGCCCACACCACCACTTGTGATTCAGGGAGTTTAGTCCATAGGTCTCAGCTGTCTAGATTTTCAAAAAAATATTTGGCTCATACTTTTGGTCTGTTCCTCTTAAAATTTGTGGTTTTCTGGCAAATCAGTGAGAATGGGATTCACTAAATAATGATAGCCCTTTAAGTTTCAGTCTTCTTATCATTTTTGGAAACACATGGTAACACAAAACATTCAGTCTTCCTATTTTTTGGAAACACATGGAAACACAAAACACTATTTTAGCAACTTTCTAAGATTATATAAGCAATATTTAAAATTTGTCCCTGGTTTTGGGCCTTTGCCCCCCTCCCCCCAAATACATTTTGCCTTTTTCCAGATATCTTCTGCTGTGAAATTGAGAGCTTTAGTTGTGTCAAGTGGATGGTGCAGTGGTAGTGTTTTGGCTTTTTCCAGATTTCTTCTGCTGTGAAATTGAGAGCTTTAGTTGTTTCAAGTGGATGGTGCAGTGGTAGTGTTGTCACCTCACAGTAAGAGGTTTTCTGGTTTGATTCTTGGCTGGGGTGCCTTCTATGTAGAGTCTGTATGCCCTCCCTGTTTCTGTAAATTTTTTCTGGGTGCTCTAGTTTCCTCTCTTGTTACAAAGACATGCATCTGGAGTGTTTCTCCCTGGGCTTCTGCTGAAAATTGGCTTTGTTCCAAGTTGGACTTTCCTGTTAAATAAATTTAAAAAATTACAAGGAGCTGAGAATTTCAGGCGAAAAGAAGTTTACTGCTACTTATTTCAAGTCTGTTTGCATTGTTAGTAGAACAACAGGTAGCCTTACTTTTGATTAAAAAGGCTGTGGGTTCTACTCCCACAGTATGCAGATGGATCACTGATACTGTACTGTCTTGTACTTTAAAGGGAGTGGATGCTGCAGTTCTGTGAATGTCCTCCTTTGGAGGAATTAACTAGTAACTATGAACTTGTTATCAGTTTGGCATCCATTCCTTACTGCAATATTAATAGCTTATCATTTTTTAATGTAACATAGGCAAATTATTCTTCAAGGGCAACAGCCACATTATTTGTAGATGAAACAATGAAATATAAAGTTTTTTTCCTAGCAGCAACCTCTTCATTAGTTACAAATCCCTTTAATGTGGAATTATTTAGATGACTTACTTCTGCAGAGATTTTGCATATTTACTGATATTGGTGGATTGTAATGATAGTAGTTTGAGTGGCCTTTAATGATTGAAATTTTCTGAAATGGGTAGATTTGTCATTATTGGTTCATACATTTGTTTTAATGCTTAATAGAAGACTGTTCAAAACTACAAATTTAAAAAACATTCTAGCAACTTTTGCTGTATTATACAAGGAATATAATATAATACATTTAGGAAGGTGAATCAAAGAATGCATACATGTATGCATGACCCTAAAAATATGTTTGTAAACAGCCCAGAGGAAAGTGTGAAAGGCTCTAAATCATGGACAAATTTTAAGCTTTACTCTTGTTAACAAAGCAATGGATGAAGGTAAAACAGTTCACACCACATTACCTTGACCTGGCCAAGCCTTTTGCCACAACCCCCTACTCAGGTATAGTACAAAAGATGAATAATGTAGGAGCAAACACTTGCATCACTTGCTGGATTGCCAACTTGCTCACAGGATGCAGGAAATCAAAATAGGAGAAGAGACCAGTCACTAATTGAGTCCCCCAGGGTTCGGTGCTGAGACTTTTTCTGTTTGGCATATACATCTCAAAAGTAAAAAGAAATACCAAAGGGCTTTGGCCAGCTAAGTTTGAGATGACTGCAAGCTAGGCGCAGTTATTGAATCCCTAAATGACTTAAACATCATTCAGGAAGGTTTGTCCCAAACAATAACTGGTGCCAGAATCATGAATTGAAACTAAACTCCAAGAAATACATTATCATTTGGGAAGTCATCTACTCTAGGGAACTGCCAAATTGACAATGCCCCTTGAGAACTGACCCAGTTGTTTGCATTTGGGAACTTGTGTGTACAGTGACCTAACTCTTGACCAACATGTTCTCAGAGTCATAAGAAAGTCTTTCTATATCGCACAGCTTATAAACAAATTAATTGTGATTAGATCTAGAGATGTTATTGTCCCCCTTTACAAAGCTCTCATTAGGTCAATAATTTTGTATAATGCCCAGTTTGGCATGTATCTGTCCAGCCCCATGCAACAATTGGAATATCTTCAGAGATACCTTATTAAGGGTACAAGTCCTAAACAATAGGTCTTGCATGGACCACCTCAAAGTTTTATCACTATACTCAGTATCCTACAGAGTGTTTAGAGGTGACATGTCTGGCATACAAGGCATCCTCCAACCTAATACAGATGGACCTACTGAACGTTAGCAAGTCAAATGGTATCAGAAATACTTAGTTCAGGTATCTAAACTGAATGTTTTGGAGAGATGGATATATATCACAGAGGCTACCGCTGTTCCATAACAGACTATCCACACAAATAAAATAAATCTCATCCATCCATATTCAAATGCAACTTGGATCTAAGGATGGGTAATAGAAAATGTACTCCAGGATTGCCACTCATGCCACTAATGAATAGAGGCAGTTCATAAATACTGCATCCCTTACAAGGGTCCCCTCAAATTATCTATGGTATGATCACAGTTATTCTCACTAGGGCTACACCTATGTTGTGGTAGTAAATAGTTATAAATAAATTGCTCTATTTAGATCACTAAGTGCCCCTCTCACCCTCCACCCCCCCAGTCTTCAACAGCTTCTGGCACCTATGGGTCTACCCCAGTAAACAAAGTACATTCAGTTGGGAGGCTTTGTAACAGCAACAGCAGTTAACTATTATTGTCTGTTTCTGCTCAGCCATTATAGAAAAGGCAATAACAAAAAGGTGTTTCCATATGGCAGAGCAAGGAAGGCTATAGCTAGAATTCTGCAGCATTTCATGGTTGATTGAAGTTTGATGGTTTCAGTGGCTGTTAAATCACTTTGCCATGCAATAATTCAAAAATGATGTTTATTTCAGTCTTAGATATTCCTGATATGATGATCTGATACATCTCCCAGTTATTTATAATTAATTCAGCTCACTAACTCTGTAATTATTTTTAAAGAACAGCTGCCTGCCCCTGAAAGAGAGCAAATACAGCCTTCAAAACAAGTCACCACAGTTAGCTCAAGTACGACAGCTGCAAGCATGGAAAATTCCAACATGAGGTAAGTAGAGCATCAACATTCAGTACAGCTGGTAACACAGAAACCTTCTGCTGAGAACTGCTCTTAGGCCATGGGAATTGCATACTTTTTTGCCATGACATTATTCATTTATTTATTTAGTTGACATTTTGTTGACCGGGTTAGTCCGACTGAGCAGCAGCCCTTTTTCAGTGGAGGCCGGAAGAGAAAAGCTCCAAAATGTACAAGAAAAAAAGTAATCACATGACAGAGTTATAACTAAAATTACAATAATTAAATAATAACTGTGATGGCAATTTCCAACATTTGTTTTACATAACTGTCATTTTTCCTAGACAAGAGAAATATGAAAGTATTTCATTTATAGTTCTAGCTTACTACTACTAGGACATTATGGATTATAAACAGTTAAGCTTGCAAAACGTTACTTTTTAGTGAAATTATAGCAAATACTATTTTGCATAGATTTCATTTGTCTAAAAGATGCAGCAGGAAGAAGACTTGATAGGGCTTAAACAAGGGCAGTCAGAAGAGGAGGGTGAGCCTGAGGTGTGGAGTCACATTTGCTGCTAACTTTCAGACAGTCTGTTTTCCTCTTAGCTTACAGATCGTACCATAGGCAATGGAACTCATTGTCCTACAGTGCACATTGCTTATTGGTTCCCTTAAGGATAAGTATCAAAAGTAGGAGTGGCTGAGAGATCATCACAATGTATGACTACAGCTGTATTATCACCAAAGGGGAGTATTGAACCTACAGTAGTCAGCTGGCTATTATTTGTTGGAACTGCTAGGTCAATGTATTTATCCAAGAGCTGTTCCCTCATTAACTAGAGCAGTTTGTCTGCAGTTACTCCATTTTCTACTAGTGATATAGTGCAATGGAGTTGTCCACTCCTGCACCGAAGAGATGAACAAATTCTTACTGAGATATTCCTGGAGCAAGCTTGTATCCCAGGCCACTATTCAATTTAAGGCTATCAGTGATATGGGCAGACTCCCTCCACCTTATCAGTACCCCATTTTTAAATCTGCACACTGACTACTGCTTAATTACTGAGTTTTACCTTCAAAGGAAACAAATCCTCATTGCTCCGTTTCATGTTCACATTTCATTAATTAGATTTTTTAATTATTTTTTTCACCTAATGATCCTCAGGTTCTTCCATAGAGGTGAGACTTGCCCTTTGCTGACACATTTTCACCACAGATGGCTACTGCATGTGCAAGATTTATAGTACTCTACACACTGTTAAGCCAGAAGACAAGTCTTAAAACAACTCTTTAGTGTTAATGTAACTTTATTTCATGCTTTCATCAACAGAAATATGGCAAGGAAGATTAGGGGCAGACAAACCACCAGGTTTAAATGACATCATAAATATTAAATGTTTTCTGAAGGACCGTAGGTTAACTAAAGGAGTTTATATGCTAAAGGGTTAAATAGAGTGACAATTAACATTGGATATGTTTTTTAATTGTATTTTATTGTGATTGGTTAACATGATTTTATTTCAAGCATTTAAGCTCATATATCTTTTGTGTAATTAATTTCAGAAAATATCGATTGCTATTAAAGAAAGTGTGAAATAAAGTTACATTAATGCTGAAGAGTTGTTTTAAGGCTTGTCGTCTGGCTTAGCAGTGGTTTTAAATATTTAATTGTTTTATGGCATTGTTTGGAGTTTGTTCCAGTTTTTATTTTGTGTTACTGTACACACTGCCTTGGTTATTTTTGGAACATTGTTCTTTCAGATCATCTTTTTTTCACATTTTTTCTACATGAGGTCACGGTGTCATGTCAACTGTCACCATCTGCCTTGATTCAGTGCTACTGTCCTACCTTCTTCGACAGTCATACCTGATTATCACAAGTCTTTTTTCAAACAATCCACCCATCACTTTGCTGGATGTCATCATTTCCTCTTGCCTTCCTCCTGTCTGTCCCAAATCATCTTCAACAGATTGTCTTCTGTTTCCTGCACGTGTGCTCAAACCCTTGTAATCTGCACTCTTTGATGTTTTCTGCAGTTTGAGCTAGCTGTGTTCCTGTTCTGATGTCCTCATTTCTGCTGTCCCACAGTTTGCATCCTACCACCCTTCTCAAGTACTTTGTCTCCGTCACTTCTAGCTTCCTCATTTGATTCACAGCCCAGGTTTTATTTACCATACTGGTTGAGCCACTGTTTTGTACACCTTACTTTTAGCTTCTTTGGCATTCTTCCGTCACAAATCACCCCAGAAATTCAGTATCAGTTGATTGCAGCCTCTCCTACTGTAGTTTTGACCTCTTCATTCATGCTTCCCTTCTCCTCAACCTCCTCTCCCAGGTACTTGAAGTTGTTAACCTGTTCCACTATTTTCCCCTTCTATCTCCATTATCAGCTTCTTCTGATTTCCCCCATTTGATGCCATTACAACTGTCTTATCTGTAGTTGGTTTCATTCTGTGTGCCTTCAGTTTTTCATTCCATTTCACTAGCATTTGCTGAAGCTCTTGCTCAGAGTCTGCATGTAATGCTCCATTGTCTGCATGCAGCAACTTTGTTGACTTGTCCCCCTCCTACCTGTTTGTTAATGTAGTCCATAACCAGTATGAACAAAGTGGGCTCACAGCTAAACCCTGATGCCCACCCACACCCACTCTCACTGGGAACCCCTCTGTGAGTCTGAACACTGTTTGCACTTCTGTCATTTGGTCCGTGTACATAACCTGGGACTTTGAACCACTTCAGGACTTCCCAAATCAGCTTTCTTGAAGCCTTGTCATATGCATTCTCCAAGTCTTTGCTTTCAGATGTAGGGCAGTATTCCTGATTGTCCCAGCTCTACAAAGTTTGTATAGTGTGGACTACTGAATTACACTGAAAAGCCTGGGAAAAGGAAAAACAAAGAAATGCTTTTTTCTCTATTTCTGAAGTTTGACCAGCAACTCCTAGATGTCTCTCAGTTTCCAGTACTTGCAGTACTGACTCCCCAGTTAAGTTCACTTTGGTAGAGCAGGAAGGGGACTGCAAGACAAGTCCAGTGGGAGATGGATACCTATCCCTGGTGCTACTTCCTGGTGGGTGCTTCTTTTTGAGCTGGAAAGGAAATAGGGAAACAACTTTGGTGTTAGATGGAACAGGACCACATCACATGTAGGATAACAAATGCTGCTTATTGTAGTTTTTTTCTGTATACTCTATCCCTCCTACTTGGGGGCCATGAAATCAAGGGGACATGTGTTGACTTCATGAAGGACAAGACCCCACCTACATGGAAAAATATCCACATACTATGTTTCCTCAACAGACCACTTTGATGCCATTACCACAGCTACTAAAAGGAGTATATCTATATATATCATATTTTCACATACCATTTTATCCTTTGAAAAGCATACCCAAAATCATCATCATTCCAAATAAGTTGGTTAAAATAGTGAACAAATTATATGTGTATCTGACTTAGTTGATATAGCATATTATCGAATCTCACTTTGTCACACTTAAAATATCGAACTTCCACTTCATTGAAGCAGTGGAACTATGGAGATCTTCCCAGGGTATGTAACCTGTTGTGCAAGACAGTGAACCTTGCCCTTTTCCCAACTGTAGTACAATCTCAGAGTTGGTATATTTAGTTAGGGGGGTGGGGGGGGCCACTTGGGTGGGTTAGGGATGGTGTGGTTTGGGTTTTGTTTCTTTTTGGGTAAGTGGTTACTTACCCTGGAAAGATCTCCTTAGTTTTGCTGCTTCAATGAAGCGTGAGTTCGATATTTTGAGTGTCGGTAAAGTGAGATTCGATTATATGGGATTTCGACGAAGTGAAGTAAATCCATATATATATATATATATATATATATATATATATATATATATATATATATACATATATATTTATCAACACTGTATATTTTTTTTGCATGTGTTTATAAGGTAGAGGTTTCTCCTCCAAAGTACCAGTCTCTAAATATCTAACTATTCATCCCCAAGATCACATCTACTGAGACAAATTGTAATAGCAGTTTTTCTCTTTTCCACAAAATGACACATCCTCAACATTAGGACTGGGACTGGGCTATGGGGAAAGACATGCTATGTTGGGGGTGTAGGGTAGGTAGTAACCGTCTGCAAAAGCAATTTACAAACTGTTAGTTTTATCTGATCCTGTCAGTATTTATCTAGGAAGGTGGGACCATTTAGTCAGTAAAGTTGCTTTTAGATATTTTTAGTAATAAGCAGAGTCAAATCAGTAGAGTCTTTGCTTATATTTTAAACCATAATCAAAAAGCTGAAACATATACCTTTAATATTTAGTACATTTATACTATACTTGTTGTTCATGCAAGAATATGCAGCACTCAGTAAAAACTATCTGTCATTGATCAAGGCTTGTAACATAGCTATTGAGATACAGTAGTGTCCTAAAGATCTTTCCACAGTTTCTTCTTCTGTCCACAACTGGGGAGTTGTACTTGACAGATAGTGTTCTTTGAAACAGGCAGCCTTTCTTAACCCTTCATGCTCTTGTGATACCTGGATATGTCCAAAGAAGGAGGCCTGTGGTACTCTAGGCTGTGTGGTCATTCATTTTTACGGGTGTGTTGTGTGCAGTGCTGCTTATAGGGCTGTGCTGTCCTTTGGGTCCCCATAGTAGACTTAGTTGTGAGCTAGTTTAGCTCTTTATTGACAATGGTAAAATGGTTCTTCATCTTTTACAAGGTGTGTTTCATTTTTTTTCAGATCTGTCCAGTTTTCCCTTTGTGCATCTTTGATGTTATTCACTACACATTTGTGGATACTCATCCTATTATCTCACTCCTTTTTGAAGGAAGAATGTGCATTTCATTACCTAATTGGGTGTGGAAGTTTGTTTCAGGGAATGGATAAGCACTGTGTGATGAATATTTCTCTTCAAAGTGTTTTATTTATTTACTGAAATAGGTTTAGGTCCCTGGTTTTAATGTTAGTTGGATTATTTGATTTCTGGACATGTAAGAGGCATAGGACTGATGGACTACTAATGACCTAAAAGGCTAGGCACAGATTGCCCCTAAGAAATCTGTAGGACACTGAATAACAGGACAGTGCTTTCAGCCTCTTGTGGTAGCTCTTGTATTTTAACCACATAATCTTTTTAGTTAGGAACCGCTGGGGTCTTTCCACTTGCTTAGTATACCTAGTAAGATAAATCCCAAAAAGGGCGTTGTATTCAATAGGATGTCTAATCAATCTGAAAAAAATAACAGGAAAAGAACTTCCCTAGATTTAGATGGAATTCCTTTTGCAATCGGATGTGGAAGGTATAAAAATTTCCTAACCACTGTTGCAACGTGATGGACAAGGTAATTATTTACTCATGTTTTAAGGTTTATCACCTCACTTTTATTTTGAAGTAGGATACTGTTTATATTGTTAGATGGATGAAATGATTGTTTACCAAATACAGTGATATTGTACTTTTTATTATTTAGTTTTAACCCATTTTTTGACATGCAGTTGTTGATGTATGAATTTGGAGTGTTTGCGTAGCAGAGGCGACTTGAAAATGATACTAAGTTTCAGCTGTCCACAAACCTGTTTAGCCAGAGATCCCTGTTTGTAAAGTGGAAATCTGTGACGCATATGCCAAATAAGAGGTACCAGTGCAGAATGCTGAAGAACACCAAAGGCACATTCATGTTTGCTGAGGATGCACCTGCCACTT
The DNA here is from genome assembly GCF_019279795.1 of Protopterus annectens. Taxonomy (NCBI): domain Eukaryota; kingdom Metazoa; phylum Chordata; order Ceratodontiformes; family Protopteridae; genus Protopterus; species Protopterus annectens. Next base: position 957,564,315 of record NC_056734.1, on the reverse strand, counting down.
TCACTACATGGGGTCTATTCCTCAACCAATTTGCTATCTATCTAACCATGCATGGGTCAGTTTGGAGCTCATTCAACTTGTTTATAATGTCAGTCTGTGGTATGGTGTTAGCCAGGTTGAAGCAAGTTGTATGGATAGCATGATTACTGTCCACAGCTTGAGTTACTCTGTCAGAGAAGTTGACCAGATTCATTAGATAGGAAATACATTTAATAAAGCTGAACTGTTGGGGGTTAAGCCTTATAAGGCTTTTGAGATCATAGTTAATTAGGTCAGTCATGATACTTTACATGACATTACAGGTGAGACTAGTCAGGCTAATGGGTCTGTAGATTCTGGGGCCAGTGGTGGGTCCACCTTTGTCAAATGGCATCACAACAGCTGTGCACCATACTTTAAGTAGAAAACCAGTGGCTAATGTCAAGTTGAAGAGTTGTAGGTGCGGGTCAACAGGGGGTGTGTTTTGTACTGTTTATTAGACAAATCGGTATATTATCAGATCCCACCTATGATTTCTTTTTCATTTTGGAAAGCACCTAAAACAAGTGTCCTTTGGTTATGATGGTGGACAGTTGAGATATTTGGGATATGTGGGGCTTTGTTTTGGGGTTGAAATATGCAGCAAATTTGTTTGCTAGCATATTGACATTTACTTGATCTGAGTAGGTAGTGCTATTTTAGATACATTCTAAGCAAAGCTGGGTGTTGTTCTTTAGTTTTCTATTGCAGCCAAAGTAGGACTTGTAAATGTTTAGCTTCTAATGCTAGTCTAACTTTATGGGATGCCTTATTTTTTGATGGCGTTTATTATTTCTTTTGATAGTCTTTTGTATTAACCCTGATTTGAGGGTTTTTTGTTTTAATATATAATTTAAGAAACTTTTTTTCTTTTGTTGTATTTCTTATTTATACAAATGGACAGCTAAGCTGCTTTACTTTTAAACTTCCCATTCTGTTTAGATCTGGTTGGAACTGTCAGGCAATGTATTTGTCTAAGCTCAAATAGAGTTTATTGTATAAGTGCTTGCTGAGTCAGTATCTTGGGTACTACAGTAAACTTGAATTTAACACCTTAACCATAGATTTGTACATGGATACTGCACCACTGCTACTTTGCCACAGATACTGCTGCTTCTGTTTGCTACTTTCATCTTCACTGTATCTTCATCTTCCTAATACATACATGCATACAAATATTCAGGCACAGGGAAAAATGCCCTTATAGCCTGCCAATATACAAAAGGACCCATCACCACAACTGTTCAATTTGTTCATAAAAATTAGCTTGAACTTGTTTTAATATAATTTGGTAGTCTGCTCCATTCTTCAGCCACTGTCACAGAAAACCAATTTGTATATCCCTCATTCCTGTATAATCTCCCACACAGGTTGTCTGATGCTGCCCTACCACACTTTAATAACCCCAAGTATTCTTAAGAAGTTGTCTATAAATGCTTTGTATACCTGAAGAAGGTCTGTAGAAGACATTGCACAAGTTGAGATATTTTAATATTTTATAATAATTAAAGATTGACATATGTCCTTGATATATTTCCTTTGAAATCTTCCCATTTTAGTAATAATGTTTTTTTCTTTTAAGGATTCCATATTATTATTCCATATGCATTTAGGTCTATTGCAACTTAAAATGATTTCATTATTTCTGATTCCCTAAATCTTAAAAATCATTTTATACAGCCTGTAGTTTTATGGTTATCATTAACGAATCGGTGGATGTCATCAATAAAACTCAAAGCTGGATCCTTAAATTATTGCAAAGTTTTAATCACTGTGCAATGTATTTGTACCTTAGGCCTACTTGATTGTGCTAGTGCCTTTTTTGCATTAGTTTTCAGAAATGATGGTGTTAAATGTACTGTCATATTTCTCAGTATACAGATTTCCCAGAACTTCTTCAACCAGGTGGATAGTTATATAATTCTGCCTGTAGAGTTTTGGCAGGTGGCTTTTAATTGCCTATGGACTCCATTAGAATTCATTACTAATCATGGTGGTGCTGCGGTAGCACTGTAGCCTGACAGTAAGATGTTGTCCCTTTTGATTCTCAGCTAAAGCGTCTTCTGTCTGGAGACGTGCGTGAATGGGCGTACCTTCGTTGAAGGTTGTCCATCAGGGCTGGCAACTCGGCACGTAAAAATCTACTGCCAATCATTAGCGGACCGGAGTTCCACTGTGGCGACCCCTAACTGGGAAAAGCCGAAAGACACAACAACAACTAATCATAATTTTTACGTTAGCTGTGACATTTTCCTGTTGATGATATGAGTTATTCACATATGTTTACAATTTTCAAAAGGTTATGTAGCTGCTAGGAATTCAAACTCTTCTGAAGTGAACTGTTCTCCTTGACTAGCACTTTATCAGCTAATCCTTTTTTAACTTTTTGTGTAACTATAATGTTAGTGATTTTGTATACTTAAGTGAAGCTTCAACAGTGCTCCGTACCTAGGAAGTGCCCTTGTCATTTAGGGTGAATATGTCACATAAGATTCTTGGTCAAGTTCTGTCTCAACCCTCCAGGGTTGACTGATATTTATTTGTTGTTGCATGCTGACTTCTAAAATCCTTTATACCATGACATTTATGCAGTTATTCCAGCATGCATTCTTCAACATGAAATGTATTCCTCATTTCTCATCAAATAAGCTAATAGCCACAGCTGTGGAGTAGATACACTGCATCCTTCCTTTTGCAAAGCAGGATCATCTCTGATGTTAAAGAAAGATGCTAAATCAGCTAGGTGGGTGTCACTGTTGTCCATTCATTTATTATTGCCATTTCTGGAAGTAGTCTGTCTGGTCCTGTGTAGTTCTAGCCTGATCTGCTCCATTAAGTTGTTGTCATTACGACTTGCAAACCCTTGGCTGCTTCTGTTTCATCGCTGACCATTTTCACTGTAGCATTTTACTGAGGATAGTTACTATTTTGGGCTGGCCTCTTTATACCAATGCTCTCCTCTCAGTTTGATGTTCTGCAAGTGGCTGCATATCTATACAATATATTATAAACACATTGTCTCTCATATTATTAATCATACATTCCACTCTCTGCTGTCTAAGCCTCAGTGCCAAAGAATGCAAAGCTTTATTGTTATTGGCAAAGTGGAAATTATTTAATACTTCTTAAATGTCAGTTTTGGTCTTTTTCCCTTGTATCTATCTTCTCAAGTCATTAACTTTGTCTCTTTTTTTCTCTTGTTAAAGGGGATTGGTGATTGTTGTAGCCATCTTAATTCTTGCAACACTCTTTTATATTTAAGATTTTCCTCCATTTTCTTATCCCTAAAATATTTTTGAAAAAAAAAAAGTATTTAACCTGCTCCTTAAATCTGTCCCATGCCTGCGAGATCATCAGTTGGCATTCCTGCAAGGAACCTCTCATGTGGCAACTAGCTCCCACCTAAAGCTAATATTATCTAACATATATGTGGAGAATCTCCACTGCCTAGCCACATTTAAATGCATTAAAGCATGATACATACAATGATTTCAGCAAATGTTTCTCCTTAATAATAACAATCTTATCTATCGTTGACCATTGTTGGTATCATCCTGAAAGGTATAAGCAAACCCTGTGTCAATGGATCCAGGGTTACAGTATCGCCAGGTATCTACTAAATCCATTTGTTTAAAGTATCTTTTTAAGTCTTTCACTTCAGCTCTTAAACATTTTTCTCTGGGATCATGTGCTGCCTCGGTCGATGAGCATACTATATTCCAGTCTCCATGATCAGTATGCCAGCTTCTGCAAAAAACATAATGGCAGACAAAATTGTTTTCATCTCACCTGCTCTTATTCCTGGTGGTAAATACAATGAAACCAAAGTAAGCAGCTCTGCATCTCTGTGGCCTGTAATGGCTACAAACCTACCCATCCTACCAATAATCTGTGATTCAATAACAAAGTTAAATCTTTTAGACAGTAGGAGAACAACTCCGCTTCATCACCCTCCAGGGTAGGCTACTTGTTCACCTAACACATAAGCTTACCTCTGAGTTTCAAATGATTTGCTTCATCTAGATGTGTTTCCTGTAAAGCCAACACCTCAGGATTATATTTCTTAATCAAAGTAAAAATTCTTTCCCTTTTAATTGAGGTCCTCAGCCCATTTACATTCCAAGAAAGGAGAGGCAAGCTCAAGTCATCTATCTGAGCTGCCATTAAACGTTATGGTTATCCCTCTCTCAAAGGCTTGAACTCTAATCTCATCAATAAATCCGCTATCCATCTCAGTCAACAATCACAAAAAAGCACTTAAAAGTGTTCTGTAGTCTATAAATGTTCATACCTACTCTAACAAATGTAAACTATACAAAGTGACCAAATAACAGCTATATAAACAGTGTATAATATTTACAGAGCTTCCAAGGAGGAAGTGTAAGCTTCTATCTGTCAAAGACCCCAGCATGTCTCCACATCTTGAACTATGAGAAAAACATAGTGTCATAAGCTTTCTCAGCTCTACCTCATGATTAGTTTTGCTATTTAGTAAATCAGTTTTAAACACTATAGAAATTAATACAATTTGTGACATTTTCCTTGGCAGGTAACCCGACTGGCCATAATGTCACCCATTCAATACTAAATGCAAAGTCACATAAAGTGCTCTTAAAAACAAGCTTTTTACCACTGACATCCACCCAGTTTAAGTAGCTAGTCCTCTTGTTGTGGTACAATCAGCTAAAGAAACTGCCCTAGCTCTTAAGATAGATTGACATTTAAAGAAGGGAAAATATCTCTTCCTCTAGTATGGTGCTGGTATCTCTGTCTTGCCAGTTTCCTGATGTATTTTCCTCCTGGGCATCCGCTGCTAACTCCGTCTGATTAGACGTTTGGTTTGATGATTATTTTAATAACTCTTTTCTTGCTTCTGCTGGGTCTGAAACATTTTCACCATGCCTGGAGATATTATTTTTAGTGAAACAGAATATAAAAGTTTGCACCTGATGTTTAATTATCTGCACATCTTCATAACTGGTACAAAACTAGTTCTCTGTCTTTCAGTAGGAAATAATAGTCCTGCTTCAAAAATTCTCCTTCTTGCTCAGTAAAGTTTGTTACCAGGTTTCCAAAGCAATGTGAGTATTTTTCCTTAAGTGTATTTTTATTTTATTTTATTTATTTTACATTTATTTTACATTTGTTGACCGGGCTAGTCTAGCTGGATGAATTTCCATTTTCAGTAGAGGCCCGGGGAGAAAAGCTCCACAGAGTGAGATACATTCTGAGAAGAAGAAAAAAATTTTATACACACACAAATTGTTATACAAAAATGTACTAACAGTACTAATAATAATGAACATCTAAGAGTTAGTAATAGAGTTAGCAAGTAAAAACATATAAAAATACTGTAACTGTCTCATATTTTACTGTACTATATCGAGGTCTCCATGAATCGTCCTGTCATGGTTTCCAGGGTGAACGATGGGCCCTCTCAATTAAAATACATGGAATCCAGTCCACTTAGAAATTAATTCTTGTTCAAACTCAGGACAGTTCCACCCCTCAAACTGTATGGGAACTCCAACCAACATAATATTCTTTCTACAGGCCCTGTCTTTGAATTCTATGAGTCTTGCCTTCATATAACCATGTCTTGCTTTCAAGACGTCCATGTGGGCTCTCAGCTGTGCTCCCTCTTCTCCTAACTACTGTAGGGTGTCTGACTGGGCATTAATGGTGGAATGTAGCTCCTGAAAGTTTTTTCAATATACATTTGTAGCGTATTCTTCATGTATCTTATCTTGTATAAAATAACTGCTAGAGACACCAGGGATTCAGCTTCATTTAGACCTGCTGCATTATTTGTGTTCACAACTGAGACCTCCAAAGTCATAGTTTGGACCTGGCTTGAAATTATTGCTTTCTTACTATTTTTTATTCCCTTTTTCTTCATAAAGATACTCTGGATGTCATTATACAGTCACTAGTTTAGTTTTAGGGTTCTACATTGGCTGGAGGGAGGGTTTACTTCTGGTTGCCAGAAGAGAGTGAGCTGTCTGTGCTTTTGTTCAACAGGACATTAAAAAGACATTTTAACAAATTCAACTTTTCAGGCCTTAGAATCATGATCACATCTTGTTTTTTCTGCATTCACCTCTTTTACATACTTGGGTTTGTATTAATTATACTTGGGTTAAAAATTCCCTAAATAATATATTGCCTCTGCAGATGTTACCTGGCTTCTTTGGGTTATCAGTTCCTCATCATCACTGAGTAACATTCTTCACAATGTAGTATATGTTCTCAAGTTCTCCTGCTTTATTTATTTTTTTTTTGTCTCTTGTTGAATTGTTTTACCATCTTCTAACGTACTCAGTTTTATGATTGTTTTTAAAATTATTTGGATTATATATTTATCTGTATCTATATGTCTGTTTCTCTATATATGTATACATTTGTAGACTGTAAGAGTGAATGCTCTTATAAGCTTGTTTTTCAGCATTTAGGCTGCTGTGTGCAAGATAATGGTATGGGGGGTTTGGAATTTGCCCTTATTTCACTGTTGTGCATCTGGGAGTTGGTATATATGTAATTAGCATGGGGTGTGGGGTGCATGGGGGCTTGCCCCCACCTAACAAAACATATTTTTGTCTTTTTTTTTTTTTTTTTGCAATCTAATTTTTATTGCATTTTATTAATATACAAATACAAATACAGGTCATACAACAAAAGCATATAGGATCGACATATAGAAGATGGGTTACAGTTAGTAAATACTTGGATAATAACATATAGGTTCAACATAAAATTACAAGGAAAACAATTGACCTCCCACGTGCAAGTGTTTCAGAATTTAACATAGAATAGTGAAAGGGAGTCTTGACAATTTAAAATATTGAGTAATCATATGTAGGAGTATAAGATCGTAAACTCAATAACCATTTGCTTTAACTATCTACATTATGTACATTTGGCTATCACTAAGTAAGGAGATATTAGCATGGAGATATTAGTTGTTTCTACTGATACTAGGGTATAGGAGCATGGTAATCGGGTTTCTATTTTCATTTTTCAGGGGTTAGAGTGGAGTTGGGGACTTAAAATCGAAAAGTAGGCTAGAGTTAGTCCTCCCTCTGAAGTGGGGATATTAAATAATAGGGAAATAGGGACGCGGCCATAGGAGTAAGGAGAAGTAGAGGAGTTAAAGCAAGGATCATTATTTATTTAAGAACTTCTATAAGGTTATTCCAGTGTTTTTGGAAGTAGTTTATTTTCTTTTTGCTTGTTGTCTTTAGCTTACTTGCTAATGCATATTTGATACACATAGACTTGAACTCCTTCCAGGATGTTTTGGACCTATCTAACCAATTTAGTGTAATATAAGTTTTAAGTAGCGCACATAGCATTACAGTAATATGTTTCTGTTCATATTTATAGGGACTGGGAAAAATATTCAAAATCGCCATTTCCCAGGATAGAGTTGACTTCATGTATCCCATTTTTATAAGTTGTGCTCTTAGGGAGCACCATAGTTTATAAACATTTTTACAGGACCAAAAATGTGAAGTGTATCTGCTATCGAATTAGGGCAGATTGGGCACAAAGGCAAGGCATTTGGGTAGATTTTACTTAGGAATAAAGGCATAATGTAAACGTTATTGTTTATCATGAACTGAGTATATATCAGTTTCTTAAAAGGGGTTAATTTTATTGTTGTGTCAATTACCTCAAGTTTTTGGTCAATTGTTATTTCTTTGTGTTGGCTATCCCAGTACTTAGAGAATAGAATATTATCTTGATGTTTAATTTTTGTTATTAATCTGTGTACATTAGAAAGCATTTTAGTCCTTAACAGAAGTTGGGTTATTAGTTTCTGATATAGCTGAAATTCTGATGGGGTGACTTTAATCTTGTCTGTAGCCAGAGATATTAGGTATAGTATTTGTTTAATAATTATGTAGTATTTTTTATTAACTGCTAATAAGGCTATGATGCCTTCAAAGGGTAAATCTTTAATTTTGTAGAAGTCCCATACTGTACAGTTCTTGATGATTGGAAAACTATCAAGATTTTACATGGTGTTACTCAATTTGAAGTTGGGGTTTAGATGAATTGGTTGAGCCATCACTAATGAGTTTTTCAAATCGAGAGATGTTATCAGCTTTTGGAACCTAATGATATTTTTTATTAATATAGGGTGAATTTTATATTCTTTGAGAGCTTTAGGATTGAGAAAGATGGTTGCTCTAGGATTAATATTGGATGCGCTTATGTGTGCGTTGTAGATTTTTGTCCATATGGGGTTCCGGTCTTTATCTGTAGGATGGAAGTTGGTTATGTGCAAAATGTGGCTGGCATTTATTATATGGTAGTATGTTAGAAAATCCAGAAGGGCCAGGCCCCCCTTTTCTTTGAGAAGTGTTAATTTAGTATAACTAATTCTGACATTTTTAGGGCACCACACAAATTTCCCCAGTATAGTATTCATTTTTGAGAAGAAAGTATTTGGAATGCTTTGATTAAGGGCAAAGAGATGGAAAAGAATTTTGGGTAGGATATTCATTTTTATAATAGCTACTTTTGAGAGGAGGGAAAAGTTTAGATTCTTCCACCTTGTGAGGTCTTCCATGACTTTTGACAATGTTTTGTATAGATTGTTATTAATTAGTTCGTGTTGGGGATGGGAGAAATTAATACCCAAATATTTAAGTGTATGATTAACTTTGATCTTTGTTTCTGGAATGAAGCATTCTTTATGGCTAAGAGGGTTTAAAGGGAAGATTATTGATTTGTTGGGATTCATGGCATAGTTTGAGATTTGTGAAAATTTGCCAATAGAGCTTAGAATTTTTTCTAGATCAGTTGAAAGTAGTTCCAAATAAATATTTAGAGCATCTGCGAAGGCGGTATATTTCACTGGTATTTTATATATATTAAGACTGGATGATGGAATGTTTTTTGGCTTAACTTTAACAAGAGGACTTCAAGATATAGATTAAATAAATAAGGTAAAAGCGAACAACCCTGCCTTGTACCGTTTATTATTTGAATTGGACTTGAATTCTTCTTGTTTATGTTTAGGGTAGTAGATGCCTTATTATAGAGGGTTACAACCATTTTGATGTATTCATCAGGGATAGAGAAGCGTTTCATCATTTTGAAGAGAAAATTTAAGTTTACCCTGTCAAAGGCTTTTTGGGCATCAACCGAAATTGCATATTTGGGAGATTTGTCATACTTTGTCATATTGGTTATGGCTTCAATGGATAGAGTGTTGTCCCATACTTGTCTTTTGTTCATGAAACCTAATTGGTCATGGGATATGATATGTGGCAATATATTTTTTAATCTATAAGCCAGGATAGATGATAGAATCTTTATGTCAAGGTTAATTAAAGCAACTGGGCGATAGTCATTTGTAGTGAGGTTAGTGTCATTTGCCTTCTGTATAAGAATAGTCTTGGAGTTATTAATACATAAGTTGGAAATGCCAAATTGGATTATATGATTATAGACCTTAAGTAGAATGGGGGCTAGGACTTGCTTAACGGCCTTGTAGAATTCCGACACATAGCCGTCTGGGCCTGGGGCTTTGCCTGGTTTCAGTTTATTGATGGCTAAAATTGTTTCTTTCACGGTTATAGGCGCCTTTAGCAGTTTGTTGTGGGTGTCACTTATTACTGGAAATTGCAGTTCATCTAGGAAAGGGTCATCTAGGCTTTCTAAATCGAGTAATTGGGGTATGGACCCCAAGATTTCTTTATACACTTCTTGAAATACATGTATGATTTCTTTGTCTGTGAAGTAGGATTTACCCCTATGGTTAATTTGTTTTATTGTGGTAGGTGGGGGCTTAATATTTATTATCCTTGCTAGAATTTTAGAAGGGGTTTGCACCCATTCAGCGTGTCTGTGAATAAGTCTGGATTCCACAAGAGAGTATCGATTTAGGTGTAATTCTTATAGTTGTTTTTATAGGGTGATCATCTGTTTTTCAATATCTACAGAAAACTTAGTTTGCAACTCTGATTCTAGTCTTCTTAGTTCTGTTTCTAGTGCCAAGGTATGCGATTTGGACTGTTTCTGAATTAGGGATGCCTTTTGGATAAGGATACCTCTTAATGTGGCTTTAGCTGCTGCCCATTGTATATCTAGGGAAATGTCTGACTTTTCAAAAAAACTTGTAGGCTGTGAAAGGAATTCTTGGATTTCTTGGTGAAGGGTCTTGTTATTCAAGAGGTTAGGACTAAGAGACCAATTTGTAGGGATGCGGTTCTCATGATTAGGTTTATAGATATTTAAGTTAAGATTAATTTTGGCATGGTCAGAGATAGTTCTAGGGTCACTGTTATATACTATTTCATAAGATGAAAACAATGCTGAGATTAAAAAAGTCTATCCTGGACCAAGATTTGTGGCACGCTGAGAAGAATGTGTAGTTACTAATAGAGGGGTCATTTCTGAAAAGTTCAAAAGGATCAAATAACTTAAAATCGTCCATTATATCACTTAGAGTGTTAGTAATACCCAAAGGCTGTTTGTTGGATTTGCAAGTTCTGTCCAGTTCCGGTCTAATGGCCATGTTCCAGTCACCTCCAAGGATCATTAGGTGGTTGCTTTTCGAAAAGAGGATTGATGGAAGCAAGACCCATAGATGTGTAATATAAGTATTTCTTTGTTAAAGCGTGGGATAGAACATGTTAGATAGCACCATCTGCCTTTATGGAAGCAAGACCCATAGATGTGTAATATAAGTATTTCTTTGTTAAAGCGTGGGATAGAACATGTTAGATAGCACCATCTGCCTTTATGGAAGCACAACCCATAGACGTTTAATATAAGTATTTCTTTGTTAAAGCATGGGATAGAACATGTTAGATAGCACCATCTGCCTTTTGGATCTCCACCAGTGGCTATGATTGAGCCTCTAAATGAGTTTTTAACAACTATTGCTACCCCTTTGGAGACCGTGTAGTTCCCTGCAGCTATTATTTGTTTTATCCACTTCTTTTTAGTGTTGTTCACCCATTCTCCTTTGTCATGTGCGTTTCTTGGATAAGGGTAATTTCAAAAGGAGATTTTTGAATAAGATGTAGTACTAGGCTCCTTTTTTTTATTTTGTAACCCTTTAATATTCCATGAATCTATCGATACCATTCGGATTTATTTAGTGGGTTGGTAGAGTTTGGACTTTATTGCTAGGGTTGAGTGATTTTACGTATAGAGGTATATATAGATTATGTAGGGATAAATAGCTAGAGTGCCAGTAGAGATGTCTATATATAAGTATTTTTGTTTTGTTATTGTTCGGATAACTATATAGTAATAATAGGGTATAGTGATAGCCTCCTCTCTTAGACCTCCCTCGTGCTTAACCATAATCTACTTTTATCTGAAAGAGATAAAAATATACTATTTACATGACTATTTTACAAAGAATTACCAACATTCCAAAATCCAACTTACTACCCACACTTGAGCTTCTTGCTCTTAAAATTGACATTTGTTATTTAGTTAATTAACTTATAATGTGAGCCAAATCATGTACTTGGATCAAGCAAAAGAGTTAATGCAAAACACATTGTACATATAGTTGAAGAGATTTGTTTTCCCCTTTCATCTTTTTCCCCCTTTTAAACAGAATTATATAACAGTACAAACAGTCATACCAAGTAGATTCCTGTATTATTGTTCCCTGGGGGTGGTACAGCATTCTCACCCCATTTTGTCTTAGTTAGAATGCTAGCCCATCCATTACTTCCTGTTTGAAGAATTCAGACAGCTTGCATCAGCTGTTCAGCTTGTTGTATATACATGCATTTATTGGGCTGATCCTAGATGGTCGCTCACTTTCCTCCACATCTGGATCCTACAACCCCTAGAATGTTAACTGCATCCAAGTTATTGGTAGTACCCAGGAGCAGCACGTCCTACATCACAGAGCTGATATAGGCTACCTCCAAAACCTGCCTATAGCTGCATAAGAAAATCATTCTTTTTTTTTTTTTTTGATAAGGCTAAAGACATTGCAGTGGTTAGAGGTTATATGACAGCTAGGGAAGATATAGGGTAGCTGATATTTCCCTAGATTACCCTGGATATCAAGGCAATAACATAGGTTCTTAGCCTGCATTATTTATGCTGATTTTAACAAAAGTCAGCCTGTCTGTACTTAGCTAGAGTAGAGCCCCTTGTGTATACCACATGGTCTGCTCTGCTCCATTATAAACCTTGTTCAAACAATGAGAGTTCTACAGTGTACTCCTTGTTACCTGTTATTAGCATCAGGTCAAAAATACAATGCAGTTCTGCAAGTTGGCATGAGGATATGTGCATTTGTGACTAAATATGCCAGCCTGACAGCCCTGTCAAATGTCATTTTGGCAGAAGCAGTGTTAATGTGTTCTGTCCATTCTAACCGGAGCTGCAGAAGCGCACTACTATTGCACTTACTTTGCCATGCACTAGCATCCTCCTATTGTTCTTTGATCTAACTTTTGTATAGGAACCACTCTGCTTTCCCATCAGAACTAGTAAGTACCTTAGTCCTCCAGACCATATATTAAAACCCATGGATCTGTCCAATGAGCTTACAAGCACTACTCAGTGGAGATACTCATTCTAATTCAGATCAGGCATCCAGAACAAATTAAACTAATCCTAATCATAAGACTTCCAGCAATTATTCCACTCCCCTTATATTCAGTCTAATTCATCACAACATCAGTGGCCCAGATGGTAACTTTAGAATAATTTCTTACTGGATTTCCCTCAAGAGCTTCTCATACTAATTGAATCCTGGCAAGATAAAAACATTTCCAATAAGCAGACACTGCCATCAGGTTACAATGATCGTAGATTCAACAGATTCTCTCAAATAGCAGTTAGCATGACGGTTAGGTTTTCAACAACTTTCAGCAAGGTCTCTGATCCAAAACTATTGCTTCTTTCTTCCATGGTAAGAAGCTGACAGTAGCCGATATCATCAGCAGTCAAGGCATTTAAAATAAGGGCGTTCATCCGTGCTGCTCCATCCTAAGCCGGGCCAAGCTAAGGGGTTCTTAGCATAAGAGCTTGACTCTGACAGTAAAACATAAACAACAAAAAGTAAAGGCTGTAAAAACTAACCGGTTACCAGAAGGACAAATTTGGCTTCTCTCTCTTGTCCGATGCACAGATGCAGCATTGTGAGGATCCTAAGGACACATTTTCCTTCCTTTAAGCCATATGTTCTTAGTTCTTCCCTGCACGGAGTGCTTAGAAAGGAGGACACAGCCTCGCTATGATGGCTGTGCACACATAACATATATTGAGATGGTACCACAGTAGAATAAGTGGTTTCCTGTAGGAAATATTATCAGGTTACACTTGTAGGTCATAGGTCACTGTGACAATAGGATAGATGTTTTCTTGGCCTACTGATCGAATGTTGAGATGGAGAGGTGCTTTTTAGCAAGAAAACTAGAAAGGCAAAAGTTGAAGAGATACCTCAGTCAGATCACCGAATTAAGAAGGTTGTTTTGGGTCTGCTTGTTCGGATCATTTGCAGGGCATCAGCAGGAGGCTTGTAGGTATGTGAGATCATTTATTTTTATTAGGGTCAATTTGTTTATTTAGTTTGATGCTCGGATGGTTGGATGTGTAATCTTTCTTGCTTTATGCTTAGCTGGGGATTGCTGGAATTTCACCAAATGCTTTGTGAAATGTGGATTTCGCTTCTTGAAGGTCTTTGATGAAGTATGTGGCATTTCTGTGCTGAAAGGAGAGAGTAGCTGGATATTTCATCTGGAATTTTATGTTTTTATTTATAAGAAACTTGCAAAAAGGCGATAGTGTTTGTCTGGATTGTTTTATAGGAAGTGGCAGGTCCTGGGTAATTGTGATTTTTGATCCCCTCCAATATAATGGATTTCTTGTTTTTTGCAGCTTGCAAGAGTGATTGGGCATGTGAGGCATTTAGTAGTCTAATGTAGATTTGCCTGGGTGTGTCTGGGACTTGTGCTTTTCTCAGAGCTCTATGTATTCTCTCAGTTGTAAATGTTTGAGCAAGGTCTTTGTTTTCCAGGAAGAGACCAAATATTTCCTCTGCAATATTTAGTAGTTGTGGTTGTTCAAACTTCTCAGGTATACCTCTGATCAGCACATTATTACGCCTTGCTCTAGCCTCCAGATCAATTATTTTTTTTTGCTGCGTGACCTTTATAGAGGATTCATTGGCAGAAGTGTTTTTTTGAAGTTCCTGTATTTTAATTTCATTGTCCATAGTTCTTGTTTCGTTCTGGCCCAACCTTGAAATGATCTGTTGCAAATTGTTACCGAACAAGGTTAGCTTTGAGGAAAATGTTTGAATTTCAGACTGAAATGGGGTAAGAGCTGCTTTCAGTCCTTCCATTATCAGGGGATGCTCACTTTTGCTTTTCTGTGACTGTGGCTGTTTTGGAGCATCAGGCTGAGATCTAGTTGTTTTTTTGTCTTTTGGTGGTTGTTTCTTTCTCTGGAGACATAACTAGTGACAGTCTAGTTTTTGAGGATTGCATTTCCATTTGCTCCATCTTGATTGAAGTTTTGTTTTTTGCTTATTTTTTTTTTGTGTTCTTGTAGAGCCCTTGTAGTGCTGTCTGGCCTAAGCACATGTGGCTGCAGGCACTGCTACACCACTGCTGGAGAAAAAAAAGGTAAAAGAGCTTTTCAGTGTCCTAGATCCATCATGGTTAGCTTATTTTTAGGAAATCCTTTCTTTCAATTTTTGAAGCAGCAGCAGCAGATGATTTTAGTAGATTAACTGGTAGTAGTAAGAGCACACAGAAGACAGTGTTTCCTCATCAGCGGCCATCTTGGAATCTGATTTTTGTCATTTTTATCAGTCTTTTTAAAAATATTTCTCTTTTTGTAGTTGCTCATTTGAGCATTCACTCAATAATGAAACAATTATATATATATATATATATATATATATATATATATATATATATATATATATATATATATCCACACACACACACACACACACACACTTATATATATATGTGATAAAAACTAAATGTGGAAAAAGCTCCCAGCAGAGTAAACACCTCTTAGCTTACGAATAAAAAATGTGTAGCAAAATCCAAATATATTAGCTAAGAGGTGACCATAGCACAACTCAAAAGCCAGAGTTATCACTTCACTATGTGCCATAATAATAAAATAATCCAAATGTAGAGACTTCGTTTAAAAATAACAAACGCTGTTTTTTATTAAGCATGCAACAAGTAAGCGCTTTCACATAAGCTTCGTCAGACCGTTAAATTTCAAAAATTCATTCAATCATGACTTTTTATATAAATCAGTCACATGTTAATCAATCAAGTAAAATTCAATTAAACATTTAAAGGTACATCCTCATACTAACATAAACTCTTAATATTAACATAAACTCTTAGCTTCACCCAATGCATAGCGCTCAAACTACATCCCAATCTCGCGGGCAATGCCGCCTCTGCCACATAGTAATTAAATCCATATTAAGCATTCAATCCTAATATCAATTAAAATTAATTATACCCTCACATTTCAATCTATCTTAAAATAGTACCAATTCATATGGCAATAAGCGACATATAGTTATTTGTTAAAGCGTTTCTTGAGTAACGCTTCTATGAAACAGTACGGTATAATTTAACTGCATTATAATGTCTAGCATGAAAAACAATATGGCAACAAAACTGCGGGATAAAATATGGCTTTCATATCATATCAAATCAAGACAGCGTCATAAACACAAGAATATATAAAAATATATAAAAAATACAATAAATCTATGATTACATAAACAATATACTTAAATGAGTTATATAATTCATGGAGTTGTATGCAAAAGAACCACATAGTATGTAAAAAGATGTAAAAATTCACTGCTCCACGCTAGTATTATAAAAATATATGTATATAGTAATCTTTTTCATAAAGCCTGTACAAAACCTAAGTGTAAGGACAATGCAAATATACTAATTTTTGTAATGACATAAGTCCATTAACAAAAATGTAATAGTTTTATAATAATATATTATAAATCTATAAAATATATAAGTAACGCCGTAACACTACATATGGGTACTTAGAAATGTCTTCTGAGGTACATAATGTATAAACAGGAATTAAAATCAATAGTTTTAGGACCGTGATCAATAATAAGGTCCTATGCCACTAAGACCATTTAAAGTTTGCCATCAAAATGTGAAGTACAAGATCTTTCAAAAACATGGTGGTATTCAAAGGCAAGAAAAGTATATACAATAAAAGAGGGCAGGAGCTACAGCAGAAATGACATACTGCTGTCAATATAACAGTGCTAACTCTAATAACTACAAATTGAAAAGTTATAAATATTTCACCACACGTGTGTATAGAGATCTAGGTTCAAATAGTTGACAAATTTAATGATGTATTAAAACTAGTATTAGAATAATGCAAGACTACTAATGTAAAATGTCATTACCTGGCTATTAGATGTCTTGCCTTTAATACAGGTTTAATAGAAGTGTGTTCATTTAGTCCTTTACCTTTATCTGCCCTTAGTCTCATAATCCAGTTAATCTCTTTCTTTTCTGTATTATCTCGTATATTGCCCTCTCTCACTATAGGAATAGTATGGTCGATGACCATAAATTGAAATATATGTTCCTGACCTGCTGCTATAACATATTTGGCCAGAGCATTAGCTAAATACCCTATCCTGATAGCATAAAGATGTTCTCGAATTCTGGTGCGAAAAGTTCTGTCGGTTTTCCTGACATAAAAAGAGTGACATTTCTGGCATATTGCTATATAAACTATATGGCTGGTACTGCAGTCTGCTGACACCTGAAATCTATATAGTTGACCCATATCTGGATGTATAAAGCTGTCTCCCATTTCAATATACATACAGAAGTTGCATTTACCACAAGGATGAGTGCCAGTATAGGGACTGATACTAACCTTTTCTGATGTATTACATAACATTTTTCTGAGGTTAGATTTATTCTTATATAGATACTGAGGTTTCTCACCTACTATATTCAAAATATCCTTATCCATCGTAAGGATGCGCCAGTGACTGCTGATTAATTCCCTTATCTCTTTGATGTCACTAGTAAAAAACATTGGTATCTTTATTATTTGAGATGCAGTATCTATACGCTGGTGACAATGATCTGCCTGTGTTGAATAATAAGGTGCTGCTCTATCCTCCCTCAATTTATTAATATCCTGTAACCCTATTGCAATCTCATGTTCTCTATAACCACATTTATAGAGCCTATTTTTAAAATTACTAATTTCTTGTTGATATCCCATATCAGTTGCATTTAGACGTGATATTCGCATACCTTGTCCCTTGATAATATTCTTGAATATATATGCAGAATGTATGCTATGATGATGAAGTAGGGTATTTCTATAACATGTTTTCCTAAAAACTCCTGTATTAACATGGGTGTTCATAACCCTCTCTACAAAAACATCCAGGTATTCTATTCTAGTCTCAGAAGAATTGGAAGTAAATTTCAGGTATGTGGTCATACTATTCATAGTGGCTATGTATCTTGCCAGTTGCCCTCCCAAACAATGAAGACATCATCCACAAAACGTCGGTAAAAGTGGACCCTTTCCTGATGCCATAAGTTATTAAATAATTCCTCTTCCTCCCACATAGCTAGAAACATGTTGGCGTAGCTGTTGGCACAAGATGTGCCCAAAGCCACGCCATCACACAGAATATATGTATTGTAATCATAGACAAATACATTATTCTCCAATATAATTTCAAGGAATAAACAAATTAAATCTATTTGTTGGTCTGTATACTCACTATGTTTAGTCAGATAATTTTTGATAGTAATGACTCCTAATTCATTTGGTATGATGGTAAATAAGGATTGTATATCCAATGTTACAAACAGCATGTCAGGCTTCATTTCAACTTGGTTAAAAATTTTATATAAATCCAATAAGAATTGTTTCGTGCCTTTAAGTATATGTTTATTCCTGTCTATTACTGGTCTCAGATGTTTTTTCACAAATAGGGAAAAAGGTTCGGTACACCAACCCCTACCAGAGACAATAGGTCTCATGGGGGATTAACACCATCTTTGTGTACCTTTGGTATCCCTTGTATGTGGGGTATTGTTGGATAATCAACTTCCAGGAACTTAGCTAATTCTGTATTTATAGTGTTGCTGTTAACTAACTCAGTTATAGTATTATGTATATGGAGCTTAATTTCATCCACTTTCTGCTTAGCTATGACACCATAATATTTACTGTCATTGAGCATGTCAATCATAGTATTGTGATATTGTATCTTATCCATTATCACTAGTGGTCCTTCCTTGTCAGCTGGTCTAAAAACCACAGTGTTATCCTGCTGCAATCTTTGTAATGCTCTCCTCTCACTCCATTTCAAATTGTTCCTACAATTTTTATTTTACTGTTGTATACTTGCCTTGCCTGATTTCCACCATATTTCTTGTATATGTCATCTTCCACTAAGTTATAAAAAGCCTCCACTAATGGACGGTTCAGTGGTGTGTACTCACTGGGTCTCTTAAAGGTTTTATAATAGCTACTGTCACTGTTTCCATATTGATATCTAAGCATCACATTTCTAACAAATAATTTAACATCTGTCAAGACATCTGTGAGTTGACTATGTGTGGTAGGAATGAAGCTAAGCCCCTTATTAAGTACATTAATTTCATTAGTGTCCAAATTTCTATGAGATATATTCCATATCCGGCAATCCTAGTCTGATTCCACATTTTTTTCAAAGTCTGATTGGGCACCCTTTCTTCTGAGAGTTCCCTCTTTTGCTGTCCCTGGATCATTGAGCGATCTCTTCTGACCCCCTTCTCCATAGCTATGGGAAGGGGGAACTGTGGTAAATCCATTACATGATGTTGCCCATTATGGACAGATTGGATATGCCTTTTAACATAGTTATTCATTGGTCGAACAACAGGTTGTGAGTCATTATCTAGTAAAAGATTAGATGTCTCCTTTTGAACAGCTATATGAGTGGAGTTCCTCTCTGTTGGTATATTGGGATCATCCGATATAACACTAGCATTCATGCTTGAATCAATTCATGTGGCATTATGTACATCAATAGAAGTTGTTATTGCTTCATGCCTATTAATGTCATTATTAATGTCGCTATTAATATCATCATTCAAAGAGGTTACATTTATAGTGTCATTCCTCTCTGTACCTGCCATCCGCCTAGGGACTTGCCCCGGTCTCGGCCAAGTAAACACCTGGCCAGTCTGGAAATCTTGAATGTCTCTATTTTATTCCTTTTTTGTTGCAATAACCGCCTCTCGTATATTTGTACTCCATCCAATACACTAGAAAGAGCATTGTCAACTAGTGTATTGGGATAACTGGAATACATGTCTTGTTGTTGCTCCAAAATGGAGTTAATAAAATCTTCTTCTACTGGCTTAAAAAACTCTAACAACAGAAGTATATAGTTTTTGCTCACCTCTATGTTAAGTTTCTGCCATTTGGTGAGCAGCTCTAGATACTGGTCTCTGTAAGTAGGCATTTTTAGAACTCTCAAACCTCTCGTTATGATGCCTCTACGGAGGCACACCTCAAAATGTTGTCATTGAGTGGAGAGGCATTTTAGTTTTAGAAGGTCAATTTCTAGTTTATCTATAGCTTTCTGCAAGCGTTCTGTAAGATCCGTGGCTACTGGAGTTGTTGTTTCATTGCTGTCAGCTTGGTAAAGAAGTAGCGAGTTGACTTCACTTCTCACACACTTCAAAAGTTTTGTTTTTAGGCATTCGCCTCGATACTGTGTAGCATATGTTCTATTCTCATTGGCATTAGTTATAAACACTACTCCATTTGGCTCGGTGGTTCCAGATCCGATATTGGCATCTTCTCCTCCCCGTACAGACCCCTTGGGTCTATAATCTAGTTCTATATTCTCATCTGTTTCTGCCATGTCTCATTAGGTGCTTAAAATACAATACTGATAAAAACTAAATGTGGAAAAAGCTCCCAGCAGAGTAAACACCTCTTAGCATACGAATAAAAAATGTGTAGCAAAATCCAGATATATTAGCTAAGAGGCGACCATAGCCCAACTCAAAAACCAGAGATGTTATGTGATCCTATCTCGACTACATTCTGTACTGATGGGTTCGGAGCCAAAGCTGAGGTTTTTAACTCATTCACTCCAGAGCAGCTCAGGAAAAGCTGCCTGCTGAATTCCACCATAGGAACAACAGAGCAGCCTGAGCTCATTTTCAGAAAATCCATTTGTAATACTATACAGAAAACAAATGCTCATAACTCTTTAACTATAAGAGCTACACTAAAAGTGTAAACGCGAAAGTTGTTCAGCAGACACTGACCTTTCCAACAGTGTAAATGTTGATAGTGCATATCAAAGTCATAATGAAATATTTGGCAAGGAATGCTGATATTGTGCAATTTTTAATTTTTGGAAAAGCAAAGCACAATATCTTGGTCTATGTACCATGCAGACCCATACAATTTGAATTTAATTTGTTAGTATGAATGTCAGCTTTAAAATGATACTTTAACCATAACTGTGTGACACTCCTTTCATGAGATATTCACAGAAATATGATTAGTATATTATTTCTCATAATTGATAAATAAACAAAGCATAATATCTCATCACCTGTAACAGACAGAGCCTACATATCAGTATAGAAGTTGTGCATCTGAATGTCAGCTTCAAAATGATGCATCATTTGTGTGATTACCATGCTCCCTCGCAAAGATATGGGCATAATAATGAGAAGTATTGTAAATGTATAATTTTCATATTTGTACAAGACTAAACAAACTGTAATATCTGTACGTGTGTACAGTGCCTAGACACAGTTCTTTTACCATGTTGTAAGGAGTAACACTGTCTTCAAAATGATGCATTACTTCACAAAATGTGGTGCTCCCTTGCAAAGTTATTTACCAAAATATGAAAAAAATCATAATTTCCATAACCTAAGTCAGAAACAAACTTTGATATCTGCCTATGAGTACAACATACAGGTACCATTCTTTTACCATGTTAGAACTATAAATAATCTTTTCAAAATGAGGTATTACTTAGCACATTCATATGCTCCCTTGCAAAGTTATTTACCAAAATATGAAAAAAATTATAATTTCCATAACCATAAGTCTCAAACAAACTTTGATATCTGCACATGTGTCAAACATACTGGCACAATTCTTTTACCATATTAGAACCAGCAATACTGTCTTCAAAATGAGATATTACTTGGCACATTCAGATGCTCCCTTGCAAAGTTATTTACCAAAATATGAAAAAATCATAATTTCCATAACAGTTATTTGCCAAGCTCAGAGAAATAAATTTTACATAACACATTTCATAATAGTGTTTTACTTACTATACTGGTCCAGCTTGGTCATGGGTGTTTTCCATTCTTCTCACAATCATGCAGGGCTCTCCTCACGCCATTGTGGAGGTTGGTCAAGAAGAATGCAATGCCCTCCTCAGTTAGGTGAATGCCATCCCTTCTGAACCAGTTAACATCTTCCCTTCCAGTCTTACCTTATCTGAAATAAAGCATGGGTGGACACTGACAAGGGTGCACAGCCAGGGCACATGTAAAGAGAAAAAGCAGGGTAAGGACCGCCACTCCACTAATATGCCAAGGACAGGCATGGGGCTCCAGATGTTGGTTATCTGTAGTGTCCCATAGCTGTGCCGGCTGCCCACTCAGACTGCTGATACCACTATGGTCTCATGACCTCCTTCAGTGGCAGCAGTCTGCCTTACCTCTGCCTTTTCTCTTTACATGTGCCCATTCAGCAATGGACCTAAGGGATGAGGGACTGAAGTAACTCACTAATTGCTGTCCTGACCTACCGGAAGGGAGGGAGACTGAGGGGAGAGCTACATCAAGGCAACATGTCAAAAGACCAAGACTTACCCAGGCTGTGTCTTTTTGCATGTTTTTTCAGTACATCACAGTGGCACACCCAAGCCCATGCTTACCGAGGACAGCAGCACTATGGGACTGTGCTGTAGAGTCTCCAGGTTCCCAAGTGCGATCCCGGTGGATCACAAGATCCATGCTGGCTGGGTATGCCCCCTGTGATGCACCCAGCAACACAATATTTGGTGATGGGACAGCGTAAGGTTTTTGGCTGCTCCCTTTCCAGTGACTCCCAGAACAGCAGAAGACAGTCTTACCTTATCTGAAATAAAGCATGGGTGGACACTGACAAGGGTGCACAGCCAGGGCACATGTAAAGAGAAAAAGCAGGGTAAGGACCGCCGCTCCACTAATATGCCAAGGACAGGCATGGGGCTCCAGATGTTGGTTATCTGTACTGTCCCATAGCTGTGCCGGCTGCCCACTCAGACTGCTGATACCACTATGGTCTCATGACCTCCTTCAGTGGCAGCAGTCTGCCTTACCTCTGCCTTTTCTCTTTACATGTGCCCATTCAGCAATGGACCTAAGGGATGAGGGACTGAAGTAACTCACTAATTGCTGTCCTGACCTACCGGAAGGGAGGGAGACTGAGGGGAGAGCTACATCAAGGCAACATGTCAAAAGACCAAGACTGACCCAAGCTGTGTCTTTTTGCATGTTTTTGCAGTACATCACAGTGGCACACCCAAGCCCATGCTTACCGAGGACAGCAGCACTATGGGACTGTGCTGTAGAGTCTCCAGGTTCCCAAGTGCGATCCCGGTGGATCACAAGATCCATGCTGGCTGGGTATGCCCTCTGTGATGTACCCAGCAACACAATATTCGGCGATGGGACAGCGTAAGGTTTTTGGCTGCTCCCTTTCCAGTGACTCCCAGAACAGCAGAAGACAGTCTTACCTTATCTGAAATAAAGCATGGGTGGACACTGACAAGGGTGCACAGCCAGGGCACATGTAAAGAGAAAAAGCAGGGTAAGGACCGCTGCTCCACTAATATGCCAAGGACAGGCATGGGGCTCCAGATGTTGGTTATCTGTAGTGTCCCATAGCTGTGCCGGCTGCCCACTCAGACTGCTGATACCACTATGGTCTCATGACCTCCTTCAGTGGCAGCAGTCTGCCTTACCTCTGCCTTTTCTCTTTACATGTGCCCATTCAGCAATGGACCTAAGGGATGAGGGACTGAAGTAACTCACTAATTGCTGTCCTGACCTACCGGAAGGGAGGGAGACTGAGGGGAGAGCTACATCAAGGCAACATGTCAAAAGACCAAGACTGACCCAGGCTGTGTCTTTTTGCATGTTTTTGCATTACATCACAGTGGCACACCCAAGCCCATGCTTACCGAGGACAGCAGCACTATGGGACTGTGCTGTAGAGTCTCCAGGTTCCCAAGTGCGATCCCGGTGGATCACAAGATCCATGCTGGCTGGGTATGCCCCTTGTGATGAACCCACCAACCTAAGAGCAGTTGGCAAAACAAAATTGAAGAGGGACCTTCCTGGCACTGGTGCTGAAGGGCTTGGCTGCTAACTGACATGGGGGCACAGAAAGAGCACATGTACACTGAAAAAGCAGGTGAGGCACTCTGCTTTACCTCTGCCTTTTCCATTTACATGTGTCCTTTCTGCAATGAGTAGAAGGGAGGAGCTAATGTAAGCCCTGTTGTCCTGACCTACATACACTGACTACACCTGAAGGGGGGGAGACTGAGTGGAGAGCTACATCAAGGCAAAATGTCAAAAGACCAAGACTGACACAGGCTGTGTCTTTTTGCATGTTTTTGCAGTACATCACAGTGGCATACCCAAGCCCATGCTTACCAAGAACAGCAGCACTACGGGACTGCGCTGTATAGTCTCCAGGTTCCCAACTGCCATCCCGGTGGATCACAAGATCCATGCTGGCTGGGTATGCCTCTTGTGATGCAACCAGCAGCACAATATTTGGCGATGGGACAGCATAAGGTTTTTGGCTGCTCCCTTTCCAGTGACTCCCAGAACAGCATTAGACAGTCTCATCTTATCTGAAATAAAGCACGGGTAGACACTGACAAGGGAGTCCAGCCAGGGCACATGTAAAGAGAAAAAGCAGGGTAAGGACCGCCGCTCCACTAATACGCCAAGGACAGGCATGGGGCTCCAGATGTTGGTTATCTGTAGTGTCCCATAGCTGTGCTGGATGCCCACTCAGACTGCTGATACCACTATGGTCTCATGACCTCCTTCAGTGTCAGCAGTCTGCCTTACCTCTGCCTTTTCTCTTTACATGTGCCCATCCAGCAATGGACCCAACAGCCTGGTCACAACTTTGATGTATAGTGTGCTCTGCACATCTTACTGCTGTCAGCAGTCTGCTAGACTCTTATGGCCATGGTACTCACCAAAGCATTCCATGCATAGGTTAATCTTGCAGGTCGGGCATCCCCATGATGGTTCAGCACGTTTTCCCTTGATGGCACAGTTTTTGCATCGTGCCTTCCTCCATTTCACTGGAAAGTGTGAGCCTTCTTCAAATCGTGTCATGGGCTCTGGGATGGTAATCTCTATGCATCTTTTCCTCTTCTTGTAGGTGGTCAGGAGGTGCATGCCTAGGTGTCTTCTAAACTGTAACTGGCTTGCCACAATAAAACAGCCAGAACGTGAAAGCTGCCGGTGGCTAGCACTCTCACGAAATAAAATGTAAGCATTCACTATGGCCACATCCCATAGGAACCAGAACAAGTACAGCCACCATTTCCTTGCCTATCGAGCAGTTGGATACTGCGTCCTGAGCTGATCAGCTCGGTCCACCCCATTCATATATGTGTTGTACATGTTTACAACTGGTGGACATGGCACTGCAGCTTTTGTTCCATCGTGCTGTCTCCTGCGTATGCTGGAGACTGCCAAGGTTGGGTTACTATTAGTGGACAGCAGAAATACTGGGTTGCTATCCTTCCATTCAGTTGCAAGCAATGGTCCACTCTGCAGCTGCTTGTAGAACCCTCGAGGCGCTTTACCAATGGCTTGTCGGTTGAATGTTACAGGCCATCCAGACCTATTGGTGCGCATGGTTCCACAGCAGTACAGACCGTCCTACAGCAGTTGCTGTGCCAGAGGGACAGATGAGAAGAAGTTGTCAAAGTAAATGTGATGCTTCTTTCCAATCAGCCCCGTGTTAGGTCGACCACAACTCTGTGTGCCAGTCCAACGTCTGTGGTCTGCTCTGCCTTTCCAGTGTATACCTGGAATTCATGCACATAACCATTATGTGAGTCAGCTAGCACCCATACCTTAATGCCATACCTCTCCGGCTTGCCAGGCATAAACTGTCTAAATGTCAGACGTCCACGGAAGCCGACCATGGCTTCATCTACTGCCACATCACGATGCACATTATACTGTGTCCTACATGCATGAAGTACGGCATCCAGTATTGGCCGTACATGATGGAGCTTGTCATGACCCACAGAGCCCTGTGGTCGTCTGAGGTTTTTGTCATTGCAGTGAAAATACTGCTGAATTTTTTCAAACCTCTCGGGTCATGTACTCGGCTATTGGGAAATGACCATACAGATGGTGCGTTTCCCAGTACTGCCTGTATTTTGGAACATGTACAATAGACATGTATATTCTGACACCTAGAAATGTGCGTATGTCTCCAGGACAAACTGGACTCCACCGCTTATCAACCTTGCCTGCTGCAGCCTGCCTCTGTGCAGCATAGCGGTTAGTTTCATCAGCAGTAAGCGAATACAGTTCCTCTGGGAACATCAAATTGAGGAAGTCCACCTCTGTGCTGTCCGAGTCCAGGTTGGTGACTGGGCCGACTGGACACACAAAATCATCGATGTGAACTGGTGTTAGGCGTTTCTCCCATGATAAGTTTCGTGGTGGGCATGATCGCCGTGCCTTTTTCATTAGCCTCCCAGAGTTTTGAATGCAAGGTACCCTGTGATCAGTTACATTACCCACTGGTTTGTACTGACTACTGACTGGAGTACTCGCACAAATTCCATATTGCGGCACACTCAGATCCTTGCTTGACAAGGAGCTACTTCGGCTCAGATCCAGTGGACTTTCTCCATCTGAATAAACCTGCTGTAGACTACGCCTGAACTCATGTATAGTAGGAAGCATATCCGCTTCCTCTTCAGCACTAGGCCTGGCTTGGGACTGCAAAGGTCTGTCACTCGGGCCACGTCCGTGCCATAACTCAGATAGAGGCAATTCATCCTCTGTGTCAAAATCTGATTCAAGTTGCTGACCACTATTGTGTGTGCCATTATACCTTAGCTGGGCTAGTGGCATGTCATCCTCACTGTCGTGGTCAGTTTCATCAAGAGTAGTGAGCTCGGGGTTAGAGGGTAGGGGTCTGTCAGGAATCGCTGGGACAGGGGCATCTTTATCAGCAGTAATAGCCTTCTCACGCAGACGTGCCAGTGGAATATGATCATCGGCATCATAATCGTCATCCTCACTCTGGTTTGGCTTACGCTGTGCATCAAGATCCAATTCCATTTCGGACCCACTGGTATTACTGTCAGAATCAGTATCCTCGCCCACATAAACGTCGGTTAACTTCTTAACAGATGGCATCTTCACTGAGGGGTGTGATGTCGGGTGAATGCAAAGCTGAAAAACACAATTGTATAGAATATAATGTTACTCACCTGCACAGAGGCAGCTGAAAAGCAACACATGCAGTATGTAGTGATAGTTTGACACATTCAACTGTTTCATTATATGTGGTTCAGTTACATTAATTCACAAAGATATGAACTACATTAATAAAATGGATAGTTATATCTGTATGTTATAAGTGAAAATACAGATATGTCTGTGTGTATATATAGATTATATATTACATATACATATATACACTATATATATATATATATATATATATATATACACACACACACACACACACACACACACACACACACACACACACACACACACACACACACACACACATAGATAGATATTATATATAAAATAAGGGGTTTCAGAGGCTAGGTAGTTGAAGAATGGAGGGGGTGGCTTGCAATGACTAGAAGCAGAGAAAAAAAAACACAATCTGCCTTGTGCATTCATCAATGTGATAACGAGTTGCACTTATATAACTAACAGTGACAGCTCCTAATAGTTTTACCTGAAAAGTGATAATGACTCTGTGCTATATTGTAACTGACTTATTGCTAAGGTGATAATGACCTGCCTTTCATTACTGCAAAGGTATGCATGCTCAGACACAGGTGATAATTGCTGCACATCACCTGTTGATTAGGTAATCATTATCTCCTTGTGCAGCTGTTATGTGAGACAGTAATTCAGTAAAATAGTATAACACTTAGCCCTTCCTCCCACACAAGTTGCACACATTACTGACAAAGGCCAGAAAAATTCCCAAAATATAGCATAGCTCCATGCAGGTAGTAGTCAGCAAGTAATAACATGGGTAACTTCTAGGCAAAACTAAATCATTCAGAATATCTGGAGCAATTGTTTATTTCTTGTGAGGGTACGAATGGACAGTCTGTTTCAAAACGGATCATTTTCAAATGAGTGTCCAAGACCATTACATTTTGTTATAATCACAAAAAATCTATTCAAGTCAGGGTGAAGGCCCTCTCTCCAAAATGCATAGAGGAAATCTAGGTTCTGTTACAGGGTTGGATTCTAGAAAGAAAAGTTGTTTTTCTCTATACACTTTTATGCTGTTTGATAGATAAAGCTTATGAGAGATGCTATGGAAAGCAAATAAACCAGCAGTTCAAGGTATGGAATTTGGTTAGAAATGTAAATATCTGTGACAATACAAAGCAGTCACAGTTCAGCAAGCAAACTGTAAACATTTCAATATCTCCTATCATACCTTTCAACTGCGCCTCAGTGAGCTCAGTCCTCCCTCCTAAAACTGTGGTAAGTTACACTTTAGAAAATAAAGACAGTTCACATTATCACATGTGGGAAAGTGGGTTGTGCTCTGGTGAGACCTGCATGGCCTTGTATAGTGTGCCTTGATAAACTATGTTTGGGGTGGTTGCAAATGAAATAAGATAAATGCATGTTGTTTTGAGTACTACCTAAGACTGCATCACCAATGTACATTTCTCTCCCTTCCGCTTCCTCTCTCCCTCTCAGATTACTTCTTTCTCCAAGAACAAACAAAAGGGGAGAAATAACAGATCAATATATCCTTTAGTAATTTAATTTAATTGAATCTTAAAATTTTTTGCACTACATGCATCTAAGCTTTACTTCTGATGTTCGTATCTAAACAAATGATAAATGTATTATAACTGCACCAGGAGTTTAAGTTCTGCTCACTCAGATCAGAACACTACAAGTCACAATACTTTTAGGTGAGCTGGCTTTCTCTAAATTCAGGTAAATAAATCTATTAAAAAAAGATTAAAAAAGATGCCCTGGTAAGATACTAACCAGCAACCAGGATGCTCTGACTTTATTCACATTTCAGGGAGTCTAGAAATGAGCGTGTTTCTCTTGCAGCACAGAGTAGACTCATGTCCGGTATAAATGCATAATTGTTTTCAATCAGGACATGAAGCAATACGTCTAAGTACAGTTAATCACAAACTTACTAACACCCTAGGCCAAAGGTTACTGGAATTCATAAATTCAAATGCAATGGAACAGCTAGTCACCTCTCCAAAAAAGGGGAGATTGTATAGTAGACCTGATCATCACAAACATGGGGACAAAGTGCTCCACACTGGAAGTATACCCCTCTCACTAGTGAGATCTGACCACAAACTAATCACCCTGGATATACACATCCCACCTCCACCCCCAACACAACAGACTACAGTGAAAAACTTCTCAAAAGCTGACTTTACACTTCTTATAACTGAGATGGTATCCTTTAATCCCACTGGGCCAGTGGAAATCACATCCCACAATGCAGAATCCTTCACAAATGCTTTCTATGTACATCTCCAAGAATGCATGGATCATGCAATCCCAAATAAAACCAAGACTCTCCCCACCAAGGGAAGGCATCCTGTCTGGTGGACCCCAGCCATAAACAAATTGTACAACAAAAGGAAACTACTGCACGTTCTACGTTCTCTCATAAAAAACATCCAAGGCCAACTCAGAGAGAAAATCACTACGGACACTAAAGATAACCACAAGGCCTTCTTCAGCTATGTTAGAAACCTGGGCGGAAACCCTCAGATATGCTCAGAGTTAGTTCACAATGACAAAAAATACACTGAACCCACAGATATTGCCAACATTCTGGCAGACAGGTTCAGTGCAAATTTCTCCCCTCCCTCACCCCCAAAAGAAGAAATACTTATCCCAGCTGAATGTAACCTCCCTGTCATCTCAGATGTCCAGGTGAGAACTGCCCTCAGTAAAGCTAAAAAGACAGCATCAATGGGACCTGACGGTATCCCAGGTTGCGTGCTACGTGAACTCCAAGAGGAGTTAAACCCGCACATAAAAATGCTATAGGCTTACTACAGGATATGTACCTGAACACTGGCACAGTGCTAAAGCAATATACCTTAGGAAAACAAAACCATATGCCTCTAAAACAAAATCATCCTAGAGAAAAATTAAACAGCTAACAACTTTTTACATTTCTAGCTTCACATTTGTTAACTTTCTTTTAAAAATGCAGGCATTTATGAAGCTATCCCCTCCCACAAAGAAAAAAAGTACTGAAGGCTGAAATCCTTCAGAAGGATCCGTTTGCCACAAGCATACTTGCTAGTAACTTACCTGTAACATGATCAGCCGTCACAGAAACACAACCAAGTACACTTTCGAAAAAGTTGTCTAAGGGAAAAACAACAAATTTCTCCTGTATGACAAAGTCGCTAATCAAAAACGTGCGAGACGTCAGCGGTAAATACACAATCCTCCAAAAATATGATGTCAAACCTTCCGGGTTTACAGGAAACCACGCATAACGCAAAAAGTGTACTCCCCAAGACACGGTTCGGACCTACTCTATAGTTGAACATACAGTGAAAAAGTACATTTGAAAATGAAATTCCAGAAGCAGATAATCTACAATAACTATTTTTTTTAAAAGCAAATTTAAACAGTGAGAGCTGTGCATTTCCTCATTGAACAACCCAGCCAAAAACTACGTCTAGACACAGAATCCCAAGTCAATATGTATATCAGTACACAGTGTATGTATACACACATCTACCAAGAATGTAATAGTTGTCTCGTATTTGTAAACACTGCATCCAAAATGAATCTGGGAAATACGAAGATAAAATATAAACAGACTATTCTCGTTGCGATAAGTGGTATCAAAGGAAAAAACAAATTTTCCTTTAAATACTTATATATAACCAGAAAATATACTCATTTCCATACATTTTACTTGGGAAAAGTGAATTTGACTTAGCGTTTCAACAATAATAAATAGCAAACACTGAGTGAGGTCTCCATAAGCAAATTTTAAACACTAATTATAACTTTAGGATGGAAAGTAAAAAAATATATACTGCTAGACTCGTCCTCATTAGTTATACAACCAACTTTGTTCATGGCATTCCTCAGGAAGATACCACCAGCAGCCCTGCGGCATTCCTCAGGAAGATACCACCAGCAGCCCTGTGTACTTCTTATCTTGATTTACAATGGAAACTAGTTTCCAAACATGCACAATCTCTGCATAGGTAGAAGTCATCTGAATCATTTCGCAGATATATGTAACTTCTGAAGAGGTTGCTGCTAGCAAAGAACTTTATATTTCAATGTGTATCTACCAATGCAGAGGTATTAGCTGCTTTATGGAAGCTTTCCAGTTCAAATGTGTTTAAAGTTTTACATAATTACACACATTTACATCTAATTTCTATACCAGAATGCAAAAATCAAAGCTAAAATTGAAACAGCTGGCAACAACTATTCAGACACTCCATTTCTATTACTGAACCAAAGGTTACTAAGGCGTTCATTGCTTTGAAGGTAAAGAACAGGATTTCCAACTGCAAAATCAGCTACCAGTCCATTGCTCTAAATTACCACAAAGTGAATGGGATTCATACATATATATCGAAATACACAAATTTGCATAGACATATTTTTTCCCCTCTTGTGGGAGTGGTAACAAGTTGTTCCATAGCATTTGAGTTTATAAATTCTAGGAACCTTTGGGCTAGGGTGTTGGAGCTAGAGTAATGCTCCCAGTCTATGTTTGGGTAGTTGAAGTCGCCCAATAACATTGTGTTTGGAGAGACCTTCATAGTTTCCAGTGTTCTCAGGAAGGCTGAGTGGGGTTCCTGGGTTTGGGAGGGTGGTCTGTAGCAGGCTATAAACTGGAAGTCAAGTTTTACCCACTGTTAGTTGCACATGGATAATCTGATGCTTCGTGCTGTGCCACCAACCTGGAGGTGTGGGTATCTTTGTCAAATATTGATACTCCCCCTCCTTTTGTGGTTTGGTCCAAGTTTTGGAGCCGAAAAGCATGGTATGAGGTATAATCTGGTAGTGCTGGGGTGCTCTCGGGAGCCTTGAACCAGGTTTCTGTTACTGCACAGATATCAATGTTCTCCATGTTATGGAGAGTTTCGAGTGCATGCATCTTGAGGTTTAGACTTCTGGCGTTGAGTAGCATTACTCTTAGTTTATCCCTTGTGATACCTATGGAGGTGGGTTTGTCTTTTGACCCTTACCTAAAAAAGGCACTATGGGGGTAGCAAGAGCCTTTACCAATATCCGAAAGCCCAGACAGGTGCAAGTCATCCCTAGCGAAGCATCGTGGCTTGTCGAGCATGTCATCCCAGGCTGACAGGCATTGGATCCCCTTTGAATGACACCAATACTTTAGCCAATTGTTAAAATTGATAATTTTGTCTTTATACTGTGGCATCATTCTTGGTGAGGGTAAGATGCTACTCAAGGTCAGGGTCATACCGGCCTGGGTTATATGCTCAGAGAGCTCCTCTATGTCTCTTTTCATGTAGTCCAGGGAGGTACGTCTCAGGTCATTCACACCAGCATGGACAATGACTGAGTGCTATATCACATTCATAGACATAAATACTCGTATGTGCATTTACTATTTTCTTTACACTCCTACCATAAATGGTAAAATTCTCTGCCACTGAAACTGCATGTAAACCCATATATATATAAAATGCATCTGGTCAGTAGAGGATTAAGTTTACATTTGGGCTATTTTTAAAACAGACTCCTTGCGCACATTTTTGCGGCCATGCATACATGTATTTGTTCTTTGATTCAACTTCCTGATTGCATTAAATTATATTCCCCATGTAATACAGCACCACTTGTTAGAATGTGTTTTAAATTTGTAGTTTTAAGCATTCTTTAAATAAGCAAAGAACAAAATGTAGAAACCAATAATGACAAAACTACCCATTTCAGAAAATTTCAGACATAAAAGGCCACTCAAACTTCTGTTATTACAATCCACCATTATCACTCAATACAAACAATCTCTGCAGAAGAGAAATCATCTGAACAATTCCACATTATAGAAATCCGTAACTAATGAAGAGATTGCCACTGGCAAACAACTTTACAGACAAATCACTGCTCACCATAAAGAAATCTTAAATTCTGCAGGAGACTCCATATACTTAAAAAAATGTTCAAAACTGTAGAACTCCATTCCTCTAGCACTAAAAACAGAAAAACATGGAAATTACTTAAAAAAAAAATTAAATGTCACCAGACTGAAAAATTGCTATGTTCCTGCATCTCACCAAGCTTACTGCCATTACCACCAACACATTTTAGCTCTTCACATCTCTATGAAATCATAGTTTATTCTGTGAAGCACATAATCATGATCTGTCAAAAAATAAAACAAATAAATGCTGTTTCCAAGGGATGCCTCCTATCATGTCATATGGGGCAGATTACAGCTCTAAAAATGTTGGCAAGCAAAGGTATTTCATCTCTACATAAGAAAAAAGTACAGTGCAACAGTTGTCTGGGATAAGGTGCAATACCAAACTCCATGCAAACCTCTCAACCTCTAAGACCCAGAAATCTAGACAAAGCCATATATAATGAAAGGACAAAGCCCCGAAATAGGGACAATTTATAAATATTGTTCTTACAAACTTAGAAAATTGATAGAATAACAGATTTTGCATTAGCATGAATTTTCTGAAGAGTATGAAGTCTGTAACTCAAATCTCAGTCATTATTTCCTGACTTCAATCCTCAATGATTTGCCAGAAAAACAATTGGTTTTTGAGGAGCAGACCAAAAATATGAGGCAAAAATCTGGACATTCTGCAAAAATCTGTACAGTTGAGAGGTACAACAGTTCCTACTTCAACAGGTTGCAAAAATGTACATCAGGTCAACATACTGCAAACATAAGTTTTGCAATTCGCTGTATCTTACAAGGGAAAATACAATTAATAAAAATATGATCGCTGCAGTGTACTGCAATATCTGCATGAAAAGACTGTGTTAACATCATGATTTTGCTTTACAAACTGCAGTTATTATTAGAGAATTAAAAACAAACTGCCAGCCACAAAACTACCAGGACAAGAAACTAAACGACTACACACCAGCAGTCTAGGTGGACACCTGTATACTTTACTATGGGTGGAGACCAAAGACACAAAACTGATCGATCATTAGCGGTCTACAATTTCCTTTTCTTTTATTTCAAAGAAAGATTTAAAAAAGTGTCATCTGGTAACTATTTAGAGCATTAAGTCCATCAAGACATGTCAACATTTTCCATAATACAGAGAAGGGAAGCTGTACAAAACTAGATGAAGAACTAACACTTTTATTTCAAACACAAACAAGTAATTCTCTAGGTTATTTTAAAATTCTCGGCCTCTGAGAGGCTGGACTCCAGACACTGCAGAGTCCACAGCAAACAGGCCACCACTAGAAAAATCAAAAGAGGACGAGCTTTGCAAACTGTCATGTCTTTACTGGTCTATATACACTTGAATCAGTGCCAGGAGCTCTGCAAACAGCAAGCGCAGCGTTTTACTACGGTGTAAGGACTCCAATCGCTTTCTTTCTAGTTTGTAAGAAGGGAGCAATTATGTTTAATGGCACAAACTGTTTCAGGTCCCAAAGACATATTTGCTGTTTCAAGTTAATTTTTCTGGCTGTGTCAATATGCTTATGTTTTACACAACAAATGTGCATTTTTAGTAGTACAACTACGTTTCTTTTTTTTTTTTTTTATTTCACCACCACTGCACAATTTCTAAATACATTTATACCAGGAAGGCAGAAAAAAAAAAACAACTTTGAAGTAATGCATCGATGCTAAGTTGAAGTAATTTTTATACCTTAACTAAGCAAAAAACTTTACTGTGACCAATACAAATTAAACTAAACAGAAACGCAATTCAGAAAATAAACTTCACCACAGAACAAGTGCCCAATGACCCACCTCCCACTTTGGCTAAATCAAATTCATTCTACCCAGAAAACCACGTGCACCCCAAGTCAACCGGAATGCAAAACATCAAATAAGAAGGAATAAGAAGGAATTATATTACTACTTTAGCTGAAGTTTAACAACTAGGGCCTTCCACTCTAGTCTCCAGTGATGATCTGTCACTAGCAATGCCACCTCCCTACATCGATATCCAAGAAGCCTCCTTCTGAGTAGCCATTTCCAATTAAATACCAAACGAAAAGAGTGAAAAAGCAGAAACTGAAACCAAAAAGCAGAGCACGGACCGTTTATTCAATAAGCGCTAATCTTTCGTTTCCAATGCACACAAGACTTGATCTTTCTAACGGCTGATCACCCAAACTGAAAGGTTACCGCACTGCCTTTCAGGCTGTGGTGTAAATGATTACTGTTTAGAACATTAACAAATCGCGATGGTATCTCTCACAATACTGAGACAGAGTTTATTAAACACGAGTTGCTCTCAAAGTCAGTAAATTTATCTCTAAACAGTTCTAAACGAAGTTAATCCACAAAAGCCATCACTCCAAGTAGCGAAATTGATTAAATATAGAAAGAATTACACTAAAGCATATAAATGAGTACGTCCCACCACTGCCTCACCTCATCCCAAACATAATAGCAAATGCCAAATAGCACGTTTTTATGCAATGCAACATCGGAGTTCTGTTTACACCATTTACATTAAAAATGTTTTAGACAGTCACACTGAAGCGCGTGTCCTCCCAAACAAATTAAGTTCCCACCCCTTCTGCACATCAAACTGGTTAGCATGATTTTTAAACAACCTACAAAACAAGGGCTGTGAAAATAGTTACAAACAAACGCGAATATCTTTCACTCGATTTTCTGGGCTTTTCATTTTATTTGACAAACCTTGATCATCCGTTTGCATAAGGGGGTTGTTCGGAAAGAAGAGTCTCCACCTGAGTAGCCATTTCCAATGCACACAAATGATTACTGTTTAGGACATTAACAAATCATGATGGTATCTCGTTGCCCTCTCACAATACTGAAACAGAGTTTACTAAGCCATCACTCCAAGTAACGAAATTGTTTAAATATAGAGAGAATTACACTAAATAAATAAAATATATAAATGAAAACACTTAGTTTGCTTACCGGAAGACACGAAAAAAAGAGCCAAGCTGACCAGGAACCGACAGTACTGTGTGCCGAGAAATCTTCGAAAGCTAGTACGAAAAAAGAGTATCCAGCGGCAGGTGAAATCTCCAAATCTTTGGAAAAATAAAAGAAATACCTGCAGCTGGACCCTCTTTTTATTTACAGAAGACAAAAGAAATTTGGTTTGGGGGTGGAGGTGTTATGCAAGTGGTGGCTTGGATTGCAAGAATCCGATTGGCTGCCACCACTTGCTTTACGAAGATTTTTTCAAACTCAATTTTCTTTAAAATATTCAATGTTACCTTAATGTAATAACAAGCTGAATCGTAACTACAGAAGGTAAATTACACATTCTGTTACAATTTCAGCTTGTTTTACATTAAGGTGAAGTACAAATCTGGAGTCTCGCTTGTGGAAGGGACTCGGAGCTAATGGCTTGCAATTTCTATGTTCTCATGGCGCGCTCGGTGTTGACCACACAGGCGTCATGAGAAGGTACTCGGGGCTAATGAGTTAAGAAGGTTGTTTTGGGTCTGCTTGTTCGGATCATTTGCAGGGCATCAGCAGGAGGCTTGTAGGTATGTGAGATCATTTATTTTTATTAGGGTCAATTTGTTTATTTAGTTTGATGCTCGGATGGTTGGATGTGTAATCTTTCTTGCTTTATGCTTAGCTGGGGATTGCTGGAATTTCACCAAATGCTTTGTGAAATGTGGATTTCGCTTCTTGAAGGTCTTTGATGAAGTATGTGGCATTTCTGTGCTGAAAGGAGAGAGTAGCTGGATATTTCATCTGGAATTTAATGTTTTTATTTATCAGAAACTTGCAAAAAGGCGATAGTGTTTGTCTGGATTGTTTTATAGGAAGTGGCAGGTCCTGGGTAATTGTGATTTTTGATCCCCTCCAATATAATGGATTTCTTGTTTTTTGCAGCTTGCAAGAGTGATTGGGCATGTGAGGCATTTAGTAGTCTAATGTAGATTTGCCTGGGTGTGTCTGGGACTTGTGCTTTTCTCAGAGTTCTATGTATTCTCTCAGTTGTAAATGTTTGAGCAAGGTCTGTGTTTTCCAGGAAGAGACCAAATATTTCCTCTGCAATATTTAGTAGTTGTGGTTGTTCAAACTTCTCAGGTATACCTCTGATCAGCACATTATTACGCCTTGCTCTAGCCTCCAGATCAATTATTTTTTTTTGCTGCATGACCTTTATAGAGGATTCATTGGCAGAAGTGTTTTTTTGAAGTTCCTGTATTTTAATTTCATTGTCCATAGTTCTTGTTTCGTTCTGGCCCAACCTTGAAATGATTTGTTGCAAATTGTTACCGAACAAGGTTAGCTTTGAGGAAAATGTTTGAATTTCAGACTGAAATGGGGTAAGAGCTGCTTTCAGTCCTTCCATTATCAGGGGATGCTCACTTTTGCTTTTTTGTGACTGTGGCTGTTTTGGAGCATCAGGCTGAGATCTAGTTGTTTTTTGTCTTTTGGTGGTTGTTTCTTTCTCTGGAGACATAACTAGTGACAGTCTAGTTTTTGAGGATTGCACTTCCATTTGCTCCATCTTGACTGAAGTTTTGTTTTTTGCTTATTTTTTTTTTGTGTTCTTGTAGAGCCCTTGTAGTGCTGTCTGGCCTAAGCACATGTGGCTGCAGGCACTGCTACACCACTGCTGGAGAAAAAAAAGGTAAAAGAGCTTTTCAGTGTCCTAGATCCATCATGGTTAGCTTATTTTCAGGAAATCCTTTCTTTCAATTTTTGAAGCAGCAGCAGCAGATGATTTTAGTAGATTAACTGGTAGTAGTAAGAGCACACAGAAGACAGTGTTTCCTCATCAGCGGCCATCTTGGAATCTGATTTTTGTCATTTTTATCAGTCTTTTTAAAAATATTTCTCTTTTTGTAGTTGCTCATTTGAGCATTCACTCAATAATGAAACAATTATATATATATATATATATATATATATATATATATATATATATACACACACACACACACACTTATATATATATGTGATAAAAACTAAATGTGGAAAAAGCTCCCAGCAGAGTAAACACCTCTTAGCTTACAAATAAAAAATGTGTAGCAAAATCCAAATATATTAGCTAAGAGGTGACCATAGCACAACTCAAAAGCCAGAGTTATCACTTCACTATGTGCCATAATAATAAAATAATCCAAATGTAGAGACTTCGTTTAAAAATATCAAACGCTGTTTTTTATTAAGCATGCAACAAGTAAGCGCTTTCACATAAGCTTTGTCAGACCGTTAAATTTCAAAAATTCATTCAATCATGACTTTTTATATAAATCAGTCACATGTTAATCAATCAAGTAAAATGCAATTAAACATTTAAAGGTACATCCTCATACTAACATAAACTCTTAATATTAACATAAACTCTTAGCTTCACCCAATGCATAGCGCTCAAACTACATTCCAATCTCGCGGGCAATGCCGCCTCTGCCACATAGTAATTAAATCCATATTAAGCATTCAATCCTAATATCAATTAAAATGAATTATACCCTCACATTTCAATCTATCTTAAAATAGTACCAACTCATATGGCAATAAGCGACATATAGTTATTTGTTAAAGCGTTTCTTGAGTAACGCTTCTATGAAACAGTACGGTATAATTTAACTGCATTATAATGTCTAGCATGAAAAACAATATGGCAACAAAACTGCGGGATAAAATATGGCTTTCATATCATATCAAATCAAGACAGCGTCATAAACACAAGAATATATAAAAATATATAAAAAATACAATAAATCTATGATTACATAAACAATATACTTAAATGAGTTATATAATTCATGGAGTTGTATGCAAAAGAACCACATAGTATGTAAAAAGATGTAAAAATTCACTGCTCCACGCTAGTATTATGAAAATATATGTATATAGTAATCTTTTTCATAAAGCCTGTACAAAACCTAAGTGTAAGGACAATGCAAATATACTAATTTTTGTAATGACATAAGTCCATTAACAAAAATGTAATAGTTTTATAATAATATATTATAAATCTATAAAATATATAAGTAACGCCGTAACACTACATATGGGTACTTAGAAATGTCTTCTGAGGTACATAATGTATAAACAGGAATGAAAATCAATAGTTTTAGGACCGTGATCAATAATAAGGTCCTATGCCACTAAGACCATTTAAAGTTTGCCATCAAAATGTGAAGTACAAGATCTTTCAAAAACATGGTGGTATTCAAAGGCAAGAAAAGTATATACAATAAAAGAGGGCAGGAGCTACAGCAGAAATGACATACTGCTGTCAATATAACAGTGCTAACTCTAATAACTACAAATTGAAAAGTTATAAATATTTCACCACACGTGTGTATAGAGATCTAGGTTCAAATAGATGACATATTTAATGATGTATTAAAACTAGTATTAGAATAATGCAAGACTACTAATGTAAAATGTCATTACCTGGCTATTAGATGTCTTGCCTTTAATACAGGTTTAATAGAAGTGTGTTCATTTAGTCCTTTACCTTTATCTGCCCTTAGTCTCATAATCCAGTTAATCTCTTTCTTTTCTGTATTATTTCGTATATTGCCCTCTCTCACTATAGGAATAGTATGGTCGATGACCATAAATTGAAATATATGTTCCTGACCTGCTGCTATAACATATTTGGCCAGAGCATTAGCTAAATACCCTATCCTGATAGCATAAAGATGTTCTCGAATTCTGGTGCGAAAAGTTCTGTCAGTTTTCCTGACATAAAAAGAGTGACATTTCTGGCATACTGCTATATAAACTATATGGCTGGTACTGCAGTCTGCTGATACCTGAAATCTATATAGTTGACCCATATCTGGATGTATAAAGCTGTCTCCCATTTCAATATACATACAGAAGTTGCATTTACCACAAGGATGAGTGCCAGTATAGGGACTGATACTAACCTTTTCTGATGTATTACATAACATTTTTCTGAGGTTAGATTTATTCTTATATAGATACTGAGGTTTCTCACCTACTATATTCAAAATATCCTTATCCATCGTAAGGATGCGCCAGTGACTGCTGATTAATTCCCTTATCTCTTTGATGTCACTAGTAAAAAACATTGGTATCTTTATTATTTGAGATGCAGTATCTATACGCTGGTGACAATGATCTGCCTGTGTTGAATAATAAGGTGCTGCTCTATCTTCCCTCAATTTATTAATATCCTGTAACCCTATTGCAATCTCATGTTCTCTATAACCACATTTATAGAGCCTATTTTTAAAATTACTAATTTCTTGTTGATATCCCATATCAGTTGCATTTAGACGTGATATTCG
Source organism: Protopterus annectens (assembly GCF_019279795.1). Lineage (NCBI taxonomy): Eukaryota > Metazoa > Chordata > Ceratodontiformes > Protopteridae > Protopterus > Protopterus annectens. Next base: position 957,524,518 of record NC_056734.1, on the reverse strand, counting down.
CATACCTTGTCCCTTGATAATATTCTTGAATATATATGCAGAATGCATGCTATGATGATGAAGAAGGGTATTTCTATAACATGTTTTCCTAAAAACTCCTGTATTAACATGGGTGTTCATAACCCTCTCTACAAAAACATCCAGGTATTCTATTCTAGTCTCAGAAGAATTGGAAGTAAATTTCAGGTATGTGGTCATACTATTCATAGTGGCTATGTATCTTGCCAGTTGCCCTCCCAAACAATGAAGACATCATCCACAAAACGTCGGTAAAAGTGGACCCTTTCCTGATGCCATAAGTTATTAAATAATTCCTCTTCCTCCCACATAGCTAGAAACATGTTGGCGTAGCTGTTGGCACAAGATGTGCCCAAAGCCACGCCATCACGCTGAATATATGTATTGTAATCATAGACAAATACATTATTCTCCAATATAATTTCAAGGAATAAACAAATTAAATCTGTTTGTTGGTCTGTATACTCACTATGTTTAGTCAGATAATTTTTGATAGTAATGACTCCTAATTCATTTGGTATGATGGTAAATAAGGATTGTATATCCAATGTTACAAACAGCATGTCAGGCTTCATTTCAACTTGGTTAAAAATTTTATATAAATCCAATAAGAATTGTTTTGTGCCTTTAAGTATATGTTTATTCCTGTCTATTACTGGTCTCAGATGTTTTTTCACAAATAGGGAAAAAGGTTCGGTACACCAACCCCTACCAGAGACAATAGGTCTCATGGGGGATTAACACCATCTTTGTGTACCTTTGGTATCCCTTGTATGTGGGGTATTGTTGGATAATCAACTTCCAGGAACTTAGCTAATTCTGTATTTATAGTGTTGCTGTTAACTAACTCAATTATAGTATTATGTATATGGAGCTTAATTTCATCCACTTTCTGCTTAGCTATGACACCATAATATTTACTGTCATTGAGCATGTCAATCATAGTATTGTGATATTGTATCTTATCCATTATCACTAGTGGTCCTTCCTTGTCAGCTGGTCTAAAAACCACAGTGTTATCCTGCTGCAATCTTTGTAATGCTCTCCTCTCACTCCATTTCAAATTGTTCCTACAATTTTTATTTTACTGTTGTATACTTGCCTTGCCTGATTTCCACCATATTTCTTGTATATGTCATCTTCCACTAAATTATAAAATGCCTCCACTAATTAACGGTTCTGTGGTGTGTACTCAATGGGTCTCTTAAAGTTTTTATAATAGCTACTGTCACTGTTTCCATATTGATATCTAAGCATCACATTTCTAACAAATAATTTAACATCTGTCAAGACATCTGTGAGTTGACTATGTGTGGTAGGAATGAAGCTAAGCCCCTTATTAAGTACATTAATTTCATTAGTGTCCAAATTTCTATGAGATATATTCCATATCAGGCAATCCTAGTCTGATTCCACATTTTTTTCAAAGTCTGATTGGGCACCCTTTCTTCTGAGAGTTCCCTCTTTTGCTGTCCCTGGATCATTGAGCGATCTCTTCTGACCCCCTTCTCCATAGCTATGGGAAGGGGGAACTGTGGTAAATCCATTACATGATGTTGCCCATTATGGACAGATTGGATATGCCTTTTAACATAGTTATTCGTTGGTCGAACAACAGGTTGTGAGTCATTATCTAGTAAAAGATTAGATGTCTCTCTCCTTTTGAACAGCTATATGAGTGGAGTTCCTCTCTGTTGGTATATTGGGATCATCCGATATAACACTAGCATTCATGCTTGAATCAATTCATGTGGCAGTATGTACATCAATAGAAGTTGTTATTGCTTCATGCCTATTAATGTCATTATTAATGTCTCTATTAATATCATCATTCAAAGAGGTTACATTTATAGTGTCATTCCTCTCTGTACCTGCCATCCGCCTAGGGACTTGCCCCGGTCTCGGCCAAGTAAACACCTGGCCAGTCTGGAAATCTTGAATGTCTCTATTTTATTCCTTTTTTGTTGCAATAACCGCCTCTCGTATATTTGTACTCCATCCAATACATTAGAAAGAGCATTGTCAACTAGTGTATTGGGATAACTGGAATACATGTCTTGTTGTTGCTCCAAAATGGAGTTAATAAAATCTTCTTCTACTGGCTTAAAAAACTCTAACAACAGAAGGATATAGTTTTTGCTCACCTCTATGTTAAGTTTCTGCCATTTGGTGAGCAGCTCTAGATACTGGTCTCTGTAAGTAGGCATTTTTAGAACTCTCAAACCTCTCGTTATGATGCCTCTACGGAGGCACACCTCAAAATGTTGTCATTGAGTGGAGAGGCATTTTAGTTTTAGAAGGTCAATTTCTAGTTTATCTATAGCTTTCTGCAAGCGTTCTGTAAGATCCGTGGCTACTGGAGTTGTTGTTTCATTGCTGTCAGCTTAGTAAAGAAGTAGCGAGTTGACTTCACTTCTCACACACTTCAAAAGTTTTGTTTTTAGGCATTCACCTCGATACTGTGTAGCATATGTTCTATTCTCATTGGCATTAGTTATAAACACTACTCCATTTGGCTCGGTGGTTCCAGATCCGATATTGGCGTCTTCTCCTCCCCGTACAGACCCCTTGGGTCTATAATCTAGTTCTATATTCTCATCTGTTTCTGCCATGTCTCATTGGGTGCTTAAAATACAATACTGATAAAAACTAAATGTGGAAAAAGCTCCCAGCAGAGTAAACACCTCTTAGCATACGAATAAAAAATGTGTAGCAAAATCCAGATATATTAGCTAAGAGGCGACCATAGCACAACTCAAAAACCAGAGATGTTATGTGATCCTATCTCGACTACATTCTGTACTGATGGGTTCGGAGACGATCCTTGGCTCCCACTCGGCACGCTATGCTATAGAGCGAAGTCTCTTATTGGCTGAGCTATTCTATATCCCAGGATGCACCACCGCTACTTCCCCAGATCTCGTTTGCCGCATACAAGCTAGGACGTGGTCTCGAACTTGGCTGAGCTAAGTGCTTTTTTCTGAGAGTTTTTTCTGTCAGAATTTTCCTTAATCTTAACCCAAAAGCTGTTTTAATGGCTATTGTTGTGTATAATTGTGTTTTGGTGAATTTTTTGTGGTAAATTCTTGTGACTGGACAGGGAAAGGTTTCCATTTGAGTTAGAGGGGCCTTCCCCCTCATTCTTTAGCGAGTCTTCTCGTGTTTAGGAGAAGATCAAGTACCTGTTTTAGTTAGAGGGTTCTTGGCCCTCCTTTTGGTGTGTTTGCCATTCGTTAAGTTGGGCTTTCGCCTCTCCTGTTTAAAAAAAAAAAAAAAAAAAGTTTTTCATTGTGTGTAAACCTTTCGTACTAGTGATATATTGTATTTTTCTCTGACTAGTGTATAGGGTCTAAAAGCATTATGTCCAAGGAGCATAGACCCTCAGGATTTAAAAAATGCACGAGATGCAACTACAAAATGTCCATCACGGACGATCACTCCTTATGCGTGTACTGTTTAGGCGCCAAACACCTTCAGGAGTCTTGCAGCGTGTGTCACGCTTTTTCCTCTAGGGTCCTCCAAGAGAGGAAGAATACATTGATCTTGAAAGGGCTTATCAAACCCTCTTTCGAAGAGGCCTTATCTTCATCTTCCTCTCCAGCTAAGAAAAAGAAATCGTCGGCTCCGACCAGCCCGTCGGAACCGACCACTAAAAAATCTAGGCAGGCTTCACCATCGGCTCCACGGACTTCGGAGCTGAGGGCGGAACGGTCTGCCTCGAAGCCTCCAGCCTCGACTTCTCTGGTTTCGGAGCCGATGGCTGGGGCTTCGAGAGGCGGGTCACCTTCATCGGCTCCACTGATTTTGGAGCCGATGAGGGTTGCCGGCTCAGACACTTCCCCTTCAGCGCCGAAGCCCTCCTTGGCACCGAGGGAAATTGCTATGGAATCTCCCTCGGCACCGATATTGGTCGAGTCTATTCGGAGCCGGTCCCCCAGTCCTTCGGAGCCGATGGAGAAGTCGGCTCGGGCCCAATCGGTCTCCTCCCGATCTTCCAAGATGTCGGATTCGGACATCGACAGGGTGCTCCAAAGACTGTTTCAGTCTCCTGTATTCCAGAAATTAGTTTTGGCTCCAGCCCAATCGGCTTCGGAGCCGATGGCCCACCCTGTAGTTCTGGTTCCTCCTCCAACAGCCTCGGCACCATTGGAGCCGGTGCTGGTGGAGCCGATGGAGGTTTTCGGGTCGGCTCCGACCCTTACTCCAACCCCGGCTTTCGGGTCGGAGTTCGGTACACGGACCTCCTCGGTCGGCCCCGGGGTGACGCTTCGGGACTGATGTTTTCGGTTCCGAGCTTTCCTCTCGGTGCGTTGGCTGCGGGGGTGCCGTCTACTGTTGTGGCCCCGGGGGTCGGACCTTCCCAGGACTCTGGCGGTCCGGCCTTCAGGGCCATGAGGAGTGCTTTGGCCAAATCCTCTTTGGCTACCTCCACGGTCTCACCGGCACCTTCCCTACACACAGTGACTGGGTCTTTTGTCGTCCCCCTGTCGCTAGACAGCGGAGCCCTGGGGCCTGAGGTCAACCCCAGTGGGGTTTCCCCCCTCCTGGAGGTCCCTCTGAAGCTTCTTCGGAGGAACCCCCAAGGAAAAGACTGTGCAAGAGGAAGCACGTCAACTCCCCTGATGAGTCTCTCACGTCGGACACCGATCTTGATGATGCGGAGGGGTCCCCTAAGTCGTCCTCGGATGATGTCTCCTTTGCAGACATCTTGGAAGCCCTCAAACAATGAGGTGGCTGGCTTTCCAAACCCCCTTCCGCTGACGAGTCGGTGTTCCTCAAGGCCTTTGGGGCTCAGCCCTCTGCCTCCTGGGTGTCTCCGCCCTTCGACGAGCTCCTAGATTTGATCTGTCGTAGGGCATGGGAGCATCCAGACTCTGTGGAACCGGTGCCTGCTCGCCCAAATAAATTCTTATCAGCACCCCCTGAGAAGGTGTTTCTGACCAAAGGTGTGGCTGTAGATGCCCTGGTGCTGGCATCTGCTACTCAACAAGATGTAGCAGAGGCTTCGACGTCCATCCATCCTCCTAATAAGGAGTGTAGGAGCATGGACCGGTACGGGAAGCGCACCTTCAGTTCAGCGGCCTTTACCTTAAGGTCCCTGAACTATTTGACACACTTCACTAGATTTCAGAGGGATCTGATCAAGGAGCTTTTAGATACCCTCTTGGGTAACCTACCTGAGCAGCTGGCCCAGACGGTTGGCTCTCAGTTGGCTACTCTGTCATCGATATCAAACTCGTCCATGAGGCTCATTTCATATGCAGCCGAAGGGGCGAGTAGAGCGGCGGGTACGGGTGTTGCTCTACGGAGGCAAGCCTGGCTCCGCCTGTGTCATTTTGCGGAAGCCTTTAAGTCTTCCTTTGCCGACGCTCCCTTTGATGGGTCCTCTTTGTTTGGACCCAAGGTAAAGGACACATTGACCCGCTGTGAGCAAGAAGGTAAGACTTTGACTGCCGTAGGGGCACGATTTTCCACTACCTTTCGGCCTTACCCCAAGGCTAAAAGAGGAGGGAAAATGTGGTTCCGTAAATCCCAGAAGTCTTATCCCTCGCAGCAGGATGATCCCCCTTCTAGAGGCAGAGGAGGGGGAAATTTTTCTGGAAGATGCCGTCCCAGAGGCGGCAGAGGCCCCCGCAACACTGGAGACCGCGAGTCCTTTCATGGCTCTTCAGCCTTCCACAATCCCTGAAGGATTGCCCGACTGTGCAGCTCCGGAGCCAGTCGGGGGTCGTTTTTCGAGGCACCTAAAAGCCTGGGAAGGTATCACTCAGGACCGATGGGTGCTTCGAATCATCGCCGGAGGTTACGCCATCCCCTTTTCGCACCCCACCTCCGCCATCCAAGAAAATACCGGACCCACCACCCAGTCAACAGGAAATCGCAGCCTTAGAAATCTCAAAGCTGCTTCAAAAAGGAGTCATCCAACCGGTCCCCGCAGACCAGATCGGATTAGGGACTTACTCAAGATTCTTTTTGGTGCCAAAAAAGACCGAGGACTTGAGGCCCATTTTGGATCTCAGCAACCTAAATCATTCAGTTAAGAAGTCCAAGTTCCGAATGGTCACCTTACAATCCATTCTCCCACTGCTGGAGAAAGGTGTTTGGATGTGCTCCATAGATCTCAAGGATGCCTATTATCACATCCTGATAGATAAGGCATCCAGGAGACATTTGCACTTCAGCCTGGGAGACAGTCATTTTCAGTTCTGCGCACTGCCCTTTGGTCTCACCACAGCCCCCAGGGTGTTCACCAAATGTTTGGCGGTCGTGGCTGCTCACCTGAGGAGTCTAGGATTTCAGGTGTTTCCGTATCTGGACGACTGGCTCCTAACTGCCACCTCCAGGCGTCTACTATTGCAGAACCTAGCAGCCACCATATCACTAGGCACTTCCCTTGGAATCACCTTCAATTGTCCAAAGTCTGTGTTGCTGCCATCTCAGCGCATAAGGTTCATCGGAGTAGAGATAGACTCAAACCAAATGCGGGCCTATCTTCCTACAGAAAGGATACAGACGATTCAGGCTCAAGTCCGAGCCTTGCGTCTCAAATCCAAAGCCCCAGCCAGGATGGTCCTGCAGCTATTAGGCTCCATGTCAGCCATTGTTCTTCTAGTCCCCTTAGCAAGATTGCATATGAGAATTCTCCAGTGGCTCCTATCAACCCAGTGGTCCTTTCAGGATCTCCCTCTCAGTCACCTCATACGGATCACGGAAACCTGCAAACGGGACCTTCGCTTGTGGCTGGTGTCCTCCAATCTGGATCAGGGACGACCCTTCGTTCCACCTCCTCCTATGGCCACATTGACGACGGACGCCTCCCAGACAGGGTGGGGGGGGCATTACCTGGGCAGGTCAGTCCAAGGCAATTGGCATTCCAACGAGAGTCTCCTTCACATCAACATTCTAGAAATGAGAGTGGTGCTTCTATCTTTACAAGCCCTCCACGATTACCTCCCTCAGGGCATAATTGCCATTCAGTCCAACAACATGTCAGTAGTCTGGTATCTGAACAAGCAGGGAGGGACCAGATCCTACCCCCTTTGCAGAGAGGCCATGAGAGTTTGGGAATGGGCAGTGGCGACCAGACGTTTCCTGGTAGCGACTCATATCCCTGGGAGATCCAACGTGATAGCCGACAGACTAAGCAGAACTATTCTCTCTCCTCACGAGTGGTCTCTGAATGATGCAGTGGCAACTCAGATCTTCAGCAGATGGGGAACTCCTTGTTGCGACCTTTTCGCAACCCCGCTGAATGCAAAGTGCAGAAAATTCTTCTCTCTCACTCCAGCTCCGGGGGAGATTCCCATGGACGCCTTAGCCCATATTTGGCCCACCGGCTAGCTATACGCCTTCCCTCCGGTTCCCCTCATTCCCAGAGTGATCCAAAAGGCGACTCACTTAGGGAGCAAAATGATTTTAGTTGCCCCTTACTGGCCTCGTCAGGTATGGTTTCCCTATCTTCGGAAGTATGCTCTAGACAGTCCATGGTTCCTGGATCAGATTCCGGACCTATTAATTCACCAGTCAGAACAACTCCATCAGTCCCTTCATTCTTTGAAGTTAACAGCTTGGCTCCTCCTCTTCCGACTATAGTCAGGAATCATACTTTAGACCCGGAAGTTATACGTATCTTATCCTCGGCCCACAAGTCTGCCACTAGGAAGTTGTATACTAGCAAATGGAAGAGATTTGCTATTTGGGCTCAACTACGGGGTCTAGATCCCATCACTGTCCCGGTGTCAGAAGTCCTGAAGTTTCTAACTTCCCTATTCAATCAAGGTTCTTCAGTCTCTACCATCAAGGTCCAATTGGCAGCTATTTCCAATTTTCATGAATCTATAAACCCACCTTTAATGAGCAACAGATTGTGTAAAACCTTCATGAAAGGTGCTGCGCTTTTACGACCTCCGATTTCTCATCCTGCTCCTCTGTGGGATCTCGATGTGGTATTACGTGCCTTAACCTCCTCCCCCTTCGAACCGGCAGCAACCTGTGATTTGAAATTTCTTTCTTGGAAAACTGCCTTTCTGGTCGCGATTACTTCAGCCAGAAGGGTTTCAGAGCTTCAAGCTCTATCTGTCAAACCACCGTACCTGGTTTTTCACAAAGATAGAGTTTCCCTCAGGCCTAATCCATCCTTTGTCCCTAAAGTTTGTTCCAGTTTTTGCCTGCAAAAGTCATTAGAACTTCCGGTTTTCTTCCCAAAGTACTCAAACAAAGTGGAATACATCTTCCACACATTGGATGTTCACAGACAATTGCGCTTTTATTTAGATAAGACCCAACAAACACGGAAAACAGATCAATTGTTTGTGTCCTTTTTGGATAATAAATTGGGCAAAGCCATCACAAAGGTCACTATTGCCAAATGGATCAGGGACTGTATTAGTCAGGCTTATTCCTCTTCTAATAAAGAGCTTACAACCTCTGTCAAAGCTCACTCTACAAGAGCTATGGCTACTTCAATAGCATTCCATTCTAAGCTTGCCATTAGCGACATTTGTGCTGCGGCTACGTGGTCTTCTCCGCACACCTTCATTTCCCACTACAAATTGGATGTGGCATCTCGGGGGCGAGCTTCATTTGGTTCCACAGTTCTCAGGAGTGTTTTCCAGTGAGCCACCCAGGAATCAGGTGCTAGGGACGCTGTCCCATCAGTACAGAATGTAGGCGAGATAGGATCACATAACATCTTTTAGTTATGTACTTACCATAATTTTAGATGTTTGGGATCCATCTCGCCTACATTCCTAATAACCCACCCTCCTTCCCCCTGCCTTGGAGATCAGAAGAGACCAGACAGTCCGAATACTATTGTTTCATCTTGAAACATCTGGCAATGTTATATAAACAGTTATGTGTGTGTGCATGAGTGCGGACAAACAAGATCTGGGGAAGTAGCGGTGGTGCATCCTGGGATATAGAATAGCTCAGCCAATAAGAGACTTCGCTCTATAGCATAGCGTGCCGAGTCGGAGCCGAGGATCGGCTCCGAACCCATCAGTACAGAATGAAGGCGAGATGGATCCCAAACATCTAAAGTTATGGTAAGTACATAACTAAAAGTTATCACTTCACTATGTGCCGTAATAATAAAATAATCCAAACGTAGAGACTTAGTTTAAAAATAACAAATGCTGTTTTTTATTAAGCATGCAACAAGTAAGCGCTTTCACATAAGCTTTGTCAGACCCTTAAATTTCAAAAATTCATTCAATCATGACTTTTTATATAAATCAGTCACATGTTAATCAATCAAGTAAAATTCAATAAAACATTTAAAGGTACATCCTCATACCTATGATATTAACATAAACTCTTAGCTTCACCCAATGCATAGCGCTCAAACTACATCCCAATCTCGCGGACAATGCCACCTCTGCCACATAGTAATTAAATCCATACTAAGCATTCAATCCTAATATCAATTAAAATGAATTATACCCTCACATTTCAATCTATCTTAAAATAGTACCAACTCATATGGCAATAAGCGACATATAGTTGTTTGTTAAAGCATTTCTTGACTAACGCTTATATGAAACTGTACGGTATAATCTAACAGCATTATAATGTCTAGCATGCAAAACAATATGGCAACAAAATTGCGGGATAAAATATGGCTTTCATATTATATCAAATCAAGACAGCGTCATAAACACAAGAATATATAAAAATATATAAAAAATACAATAAATCTATGATTACATAGACATTAATATACTTAAATGAGTTATATAATTCATAGAGTTGTATGCAAAAGAACCACATAGTATGTAAAAAGATGTAAAAATTCACTGCTCCACGCTAGTATTATAAAAATATATGTATATAATAATCTTTCTCATAAAGCCTGTACAAAACCTAAGTGTAAGGACAATGCAAATATACTAATTTTTGTAATGACATAAGTCCATTAACAAAAATTTAATAGTTTTATAATAATATATTATAAATCTATAAAATATATAAGTAACGCCGTAACACTACATAGGGGTACTTAGAAATGTCATCTGAGGTACATAATGTATAAACAGGAATGAAAACCAATAGTTTTAGGACCGTGATCAATAATAAGGTCCTATGCCACTAAGACCATTTAAAGTTTGCCATCAAAATGTGAAGTACAAGATCTTTCAAAAACATGGTGGTATTCAAAGGCAAGAAAAGTATATACAATAAAGAGTACAGGAGCTACAGCAGAAATGACATACTGCTGTCAATATAACAGTGCTAACTCTAATAACTACAAATTGAAAAGTTATAAATATTTCACCACACGTGTGTATAGAGATCTAGGTTCAAATAGATGACATATTTAATGATGTATTAAAGCTAGTATTAGAATAATGCAAGACTACTAATGTAAAATGTCATTACCTGGCTATTAGATGTCTTGCCTTTAATACAGGTTTAATAGAAGTGTGTTCATTTAGTCCTTTACCTTTATCTGCCCTTAGTCTCATAATCCAGTTAATCTCTTTCTTTTCTGTATTATTTCGTATATTGCCCTCTCTCACCATAGGAATAGTATGGTCGATGACCATAAATTGAAATATATGTTCCTGACCTGCTGCTATAACATGTTTGGCCAGAGCATTAGCTAAATACCCTATCCTAATAGCAAAAAGATGTTCTCGAATTCTGGTGCGAAAAGTTCTGTCGGTTTTCCTGACATAAAAAGAGTGACATTTCTGGCATACTGCTATATAAACTATATGGCTGGTACTGCAGTCTGCTGATACCTGAAATCTATATAGTTGACCCGTATCTGGATGTATAAAGTGCCTCCCATTTCAATATACATACAGAAGTTGCATTTACCACAAGGATGAATGCCAGTATAGGGACTGATACTAACCTTTTCTGATGTATTACATAACATTCTTCTGAGGTTAGATTTATTCTTATATAGATACTGAGGTTTCTCACCTACTATATTCAAAATATCCTTATCCATCATAAGGATGCGCCAGTGACTGCTGATTAATTCCCTTATCTCTTTGATGTCACTAGTAAAAAACATTGGTATCTTTATTATTTGAGATGTAGTATCTATACGCTGGTGACAATGATCTGCCTGTGCTAAATAATAAGGCGCTGCTCTATCTTCCCTCAATTTATTAATATCCTTTAACCCTATTGCAATCTCATGTTCTCTATAACCACGTTTATAGAGCCTATTTTTAAAATTACTAATTTCTTGTTGATATCCCATATCAGGAGGACGGAGCCTCGCTATGATGGCTGTGAGCACATAACATATATTGAGATGGTACCACAGTAGAAGAAGTGGTATCCTATAGGAAATATTATCAGGTTACACTTGCAGGTCATAGGTCACTGTGACAACAGGATAGATGGTTTCTTGGCCTACTGATTGAACGTTGAGATGGAGAGGTGCTTTTTAACAAGAAAACTAGAAAGGCAAAAGTTGAAGAGATAACTCAGTCAGATCGCTGAATTAAGAAGGTTGTTTTGGGTCTGCTTGTTCATCGGTTCATTTGCAGGGCATCAGCAGAAGTCTTGTAGGTATGTGAGATCATTTATTTTTATTAGGGTCAGTTTGTTTATTTAGTTTGATGCTCGGGTGGTTGGATGTGTAATCTTTCTTGCTTTATGCTTAGCTGGAGATTGTTGTAATTTCACCAAATGCTTTGTGAAATGTGGATTTCGCTTCTTGAAGGTCTTTGATGAAGTATGTGGCATCTCTGTGCTGAAAGGAGAGAGTAACTGGATATTTCATCTGGAATTTTATGTTTTTATTTATCAGAAACTTGTAAAAAGGCGATAGTGTTTGTCTGGATTGTTTTATAGGAAGTGGCAGGTCCTGGGTAATCGTGATTTTTGATCCCCTCCAATATAATGGATTTCTTGTTTTTTGCAGCTTGCAAGAGTGATTGGGCATGTGAGGCATTTAGTCGTCTAATGTAGATTTGCCTGGATGTGTCTGGGACTTGTGCTTTTCTCAGAGCTTTATGTATTCTCTCAATTGTAAATGTTTGAGCAAGGTCTTTGTTTTCCAGGAAGAGACCAAATATTTCCTCTGCAATATTTAGCAGTTGTGGCTGTTCAAACTTTTCAGGTATACCTCTGATCAGCACATTATTACGCCCTGCTCTAGCCTCCAGATCAATTATTTTTTTGCTGCATGACCTTTATAGAGGATTCATTGGCAGAAGTGTTTTTTTTGAGTTGCTGTATTTTAATTTCATTGTCCATAGTTCTTGTTTCGTTCTGGTCCAACCTTGAAATGATTTGTTCCAAATTGTTACCGACCAAGGTTAGCTTTGAGGAAAATGTTTGAATTTCAGACTGAAATGGGGTAAGAGCTGCTTTCAGTTCTTCCATTATCAGGGGATGCTCAGTTTTGCTTTTCTGTGACTGTGGCTGTTTTGGAGCATCAGGCTAAGATCTAGTTGTTTTTTTGTCTTTTGGTGGTTGTTTCTTTCTCTGGAGACATAACTAGTGACAGTCTAGTTTTTGAGGATTGCACTTCCATTTTCTCCATCTTGATTGAAGTTTTGTTTTTTTGCTTATTTTTTGAGTTCTTGTAGAGCCCTTGTAGTGCTGTCTGGCCTAAGCACATGTGGCTGCAGGCACTGCTACACCACTGCTGGAGAAAAAAAAGGTAAAAGAGCTTTTCAGTGTCCTAGATCCAAGAGAAAGGAAGAACATTTTTCAACAAGTAAGTAGATTTTGGTTAGCTTATTTTTAGGAAATCCTTTCTTTCAATTTCTGATGCAGCAGCAGCAGATGATTTTAGTAGATTAACTGGTAGTAGTAAGAGCACACAGAAGACAGTGTTTCTTCGTCAGTGGCCATCTTGGAATCTGATTTTTGTCATTTTTATCAGTCTTTTTAAAAATATTTCTCTTTTTGTAGTTGCTCATTTGAGCATTCACTCAATAATGAAACAATTTTATATATATATGTGTGTGTATATATATATATATATATATATATATATATATATATATATATATATATATATACCTAAACAATAATCCACGACTTTGTGAGTATATCAGGATTTACCAACAGTATGCATTTTTTGATTGTTAGGGCAAAACCTGAGTGATTAAACAAAGCCAAACATAGGTAAATCCTGATATATCCACAGACAGGCGTGGATTATTGTTTTTATACAATAACATTATTTAAGAAAGAAATTACTTAGCTTTCTTTAGTAATATGATTGGTATTTCTGTAGCTGGATGTTTTGTACTAGTATATGCTCAATTTAGAATGCGCGCAGTAGTTGGGCTGTGCAATCAGCATGCTCATTTTTGAATGGTAATGAGATGCTATTGGATAAATATACATATAATATGCTTTCTTCAGGGGTCTTCCATATCTACCATATATTGTCTGAAGTCTGAGCTTCCTTTTAGGATATTTTTTTAAGGCATGATTTCAGCAGTATAACTTCGCAACACAAGCTGTCATAGTTCTCACAATTTCTAGTTCCCTCCAAAACTACTGGAACTGACAACTCTAGTTGTCTATTTTCCCTGGTCTTCAACATGTTCATCTTGTGCAAGTCTGTAATTCCTTTTATAAAGCCTCTATTTTCCAAATAAGCAATACAGGACCATATACTTTAGCTTAAATTATAACTTTCCAGTTACTTCTATATTTTGACCTTGCCACCAGTTTGTAAATTCAATAGTTTCGACACTTTCAGTTATCGTAATGTTTCTGTCCCAGATGCTTTGATTTCAGAATTTATTTTCATTTTTATTGATTTTTTTCAGGCATCCATAAATGGCAAGACTTCCAAGACGGTGTCTGATTTGTGAAGAGCTGATTTTGTCTGCTCTGAACTAATTATCTTTTGCCTGTAACAAATTCTCAAAAAGGACTTTATTGGTTGAATTTTGCTGAAACAACATTTACCTCACACTCTGACAGTTTTAAGTGAATATATTTTTTTTTTTGAATTTTTTATATCGTTATCAGCTGTTTGTCTGCCATGAATATCAAAGGAAGTAGTGAGATGGACTCCCATAGTACAAAACCATATAAGATTACACTGCAGATGGTCCCATTGGTATTAGTTACAGACAACAAATGATCCTTTGTTCCCAAAATTTAATGAATGATTAAAAAGTCATAAAACGATACATGAAAAACTTAAAAACAATACAAAAGTATGCTTTAGTCCTTCAGATGAGTAGGATTTCATCAGAACAAAGTATCTAAATTTTGTAAGAGGTATGAGGTGTGTATATATGTTGTTTTTCTTTCAGCTTTTTCCTGCTAGGGGTTGCCACAGTGGAACTCCGGTCCACTAATGATTGGCAGTAGATTTTTATGGTGCCGAGATGCCAGCTCGACGCCCAACCTTCAACGAAGGCACGCCCATTCACGCATGTCTTTTGAATGCTACTCGACTACAGGGAGGACATGCAGACTTCCCACAGAAGGTGCTCCAGCCGAGAATCGAATGGGAGAACCTCTTGCTTTGAGGAGACAACGCTACCGCTGCACCACCATGGCTTATGAGATATGTATATATATAAATATATATATATATATATATATATATATATATATATATATATATATATATATATATGGATTCCTATTACAAGAACAAAAGTTCACAACTTCGAACTTGTAATAGGAAGTCTGACTTACGTGAAAGTTCACTTTAAAGAAAGTGAACTTCTGCAAAAGTACACTTCACCGAAAGTACTGCAGAACAGTGGAGGACATGAAAAAACAAGCTATGTCCTCCACTATGGTGCGATACTTATGGACCTTAGGGTTAGGGTAAGGGGATAGTTAGTAAATCTATCCCCTTACCCTAACAACCCATGTCCTAACCCTAAACTTCATGACTATTGCACCATAGTGGAGGACATTGCTATGTCCTTCACTGCACAGCAGTCATCACAGACCTTAGGGTTAGGGCATGGGTCATGATAAGGGGATAGCCCATAGGGCTATCCCCTTACCATGACACATGCCCTAACTCTAAGGTCTGTGAGTACTGCACGGAAGTTCAGTACAACGCCCATTTGTTGTACTGAACTTCGCGTAAGTGCACTTTTGATTAAGTGCACTTTCGCTGCAGTGTGCATTACATACACTATTTTGAAGTAGTGAACCATCAATCTAGTGTATGGAATCCATAGATATATATATATATATATAGATCCCTATCAGTTTATCGATTTTCCAAAACTTCGAAGACTATATGTCCAAGACCATATGTTCAAAGTTTTGAAACTTCGAACACTTTGTATTGAGATCACCGTACAGTGCAGAGCTCAGGATTTGCCATTTTCTTCACTGTAGTGCAATTTCAGAGTTGGTATATTTAATTAGCAGGGGATGTGGTAGTTGCAGTCCTCCATGTGGCCAGTGCAGGGAGGTTTGCCACCATGCAAAAATGTAAAGGTAAATTGTTTTATTTTATTTTAGTGTCTTTTTTATTTTTATTTCAAAGTTTCAAAACTTCAGACATATGGCTGGAAATTCGATAAACTGATAGGGATCCATATATGTGTGTATGTATGTATATATATATATATATATATATATATATATATATATATATATATATATATATATATATACAGTACAAACCCACTGTTGATTAGAAATTAGTAAAGAGCCAATCAGCTTCTCTTAATAAAGTAGTTAGTAAGACAGGTTCTCGAATTAATAAAATTAACCCAACTTATTTGGTAACACAGTACAAAGTTTATCATATGGTTGTTGAAACACAGCAAAACATGAAACTAATAAAAACAAGAAAATAAAAATATATTTATAGAAAAAAACTACAAAAACAATTGTTATAACTTAGCTGCCCTCAACTTCAAAATGGGAACAATTAAGACATGGTCTTTTATACCTAGTTTACTAGTGACATTCAACATAACCTGCCATAATAACTCCTTATATTTGATAGCAGTTTCCCAGCAGTTTTTTTTTTCCAAAATTAAAAATGAAAACTGTGTATAATAGTCACATTCAGTAGAATGTGTGTAAAGGGCATTATTTGGATTTGTTCTCAAAATATAATAATTGTGTTCGTTAATGCCCTTTCTGAGGGAATATTCTGTTTTGCCCACATAAAATGTGCATTTCAAACACTTTTTAATCAAAAAGATTAATCAAACTTCTGTTATTACAGTTGCCTTTATATGGCACAACAGGGTCTATATTACTTCATCAAAGTTTTTATTTCCGTGAATACCTAGTCATTGACCCCTTTGCATCGAACATCCATTCACTGAATGTTCACATCAGTTAAAGGGTTTTCAACAGTTTTTTTTTCTCCAACAGTCAAATAGAATCCAATAAACTAGTTGGTGCATGTTCCCCTTCTGTTACTGAAACAGAAAGATAAAAACTAAACTCAGACATTAGCCAGTGGTCAAAATCCAACACTACTTTCTTAAATTTAGAATTGTATGTATTGTTGTCTATAATGTTAGTAATAGTTCCTTTATTAGGAGAAACATGCCTCTTTGCTTTTCCTGGGGAATTTTTGACAGTGAAATCCAACATCTGCTGTTGTGAGTTTAAAGCAACCATACTAAACCTAAGTATCCATTCATTTATACCACTGAAACAGAAATAAACACTAAACGATACAAGACTACTGATAGGAAGGAAGAAAGAAAGAAAGAAATGACTTGGCTTAAATCAAAATGTAAGGTAAAATATCCACTTTTTGAAATTAAAGAAGCACTGTGTCCTTTTCTTCTGGCTATAGAGAAAATGTCGCTCATTTTACAAATATCAGTTCCAAATTTTCTGAATTAGCAAAAAGTTCTGAAGAGTCTAGACTGAAAATTTCTGCTTGTGTGAGTAATGTTTCTTTTGGCAAATGTGAAATACAAGTTCATGATCTTAAACTGCATTAAGTGAAGCAAAACGATTTTCAGTTGGACGTCAGGAGCCATCATATCAACATCTTTCTTAGCTTTATAGGTTCATAGGTTGGTACTAGACTATCGGCCCTAGGGCCTGTACAAGCCTAACCATAACAATTCCCTGGCTATTTCTTCCCACAGTATTTACTTCCCTGGACCCTCGTCTAGCAGGGTGACTGACGAGATCACCAGGGTGAATTTCCTATCTCCCATCCAATCATCAAGGTTCCTTTTGAAGAGGTCCAAAGAGGTGCTCTGCTTGACATGTGTGGGCAGTCTGTTCCAGAGTCTGGGGAGCCTCTGGGTCAGGAACCTATCCCTCCAGCATGTTTTGTTCATTGTGATGACATAGTTTAGATCCCTGGAGCATGTGTCTCTGAGGGATTGGGATTTCTTTAAGTGTAGCATGTCCAACAGCTCTGAGTTTGACATGGCTTTGTATATTAAGCAGAAATCGCCCCTTAGTAGACGATATGTGACAGAGTATACGTGGAGTTTTTTTTAGATGGTCAGCATAGGGCATCTGCTTTAGGCCTGTGATTCTTTTAGTGAGGTATTTCTGCAGCCTTTCCAATTGTTGCAGATGTCTTGAGAGGTACATACCAAACGGGGTGTTGTATTCTATAATGGGTCTAATGAGGGATGAGTACAGTGGGACAATGACCCCCTTTTTTCTGGATGAAAAGCCCTTAGTGATGAGGTGTGCCACACAGAAGGATTTCCTGACTGTTATGGCGATGTGGTTATCGAAGGTGAGACCACTGTCTGCTTGTGTCCCTAAGTCTCTTATCACACTTTCGGTGTTTAGTGTACTGCTACCAATGTGGTAATTCACGGGTACATGTTTTTTCCCAAAGGGGATAACTGTACATTTCTTGGCATTGAGCTTGAGCTCATGGCTCTGGCACCAAGCATCTGTTTCTGTAAGGCCCTTTTGTAGAGTATCCACATCATTTGGGGATTCAATAATGGCTCCTAGTTTGCAGTGATCTGTGAACTTTGTTAGCCAGAGTCCCTTAGTATTGGCCTGTACTTCAGAGAAGTAGATGCCAAACAAGAGCGGTCTCAGGACTGACCCCTGAGGTACTCCACTTGTCACTTGTCTGGAGATGGATTTGGAGTCAGCTACTTTTACAGTGTGGGTGATGTAGGGATTAATGCCCAGCTTAGAAGATTATCTATGATTCCATAGTGGGGGATGGCATCGAAGTCCTTAGCAAGGTTCAGATAGGCTGTGTGGACCACCTTACCCTTGTCCACAGCTCTGGAGACTGATTTGAAGAAGTCAATCGGATTCAGGAGACAAGATCGGCCCTTCATGAATCCAAACTGCGTAGGGTCCAGTGTTTGAAGGTTGCCAATGTCGTTGTTTATAGGTTCCATGATAATACGTTCCCTGGCCTTGCAGATCAGGCTCGTCAGAATGATGGAGCAGTAGTTCCCAGGATCCAAGATGGAGCCCCCCTTGTGGAGTGGAATAACTGTAGCTGTGCACCACTCAGTGGGCACAAAGCCTAAGATGAGGCTATGATTAAACATGACACTTAGGTGAGGTGCCAGTTCATTTTGTAGTTCATGTAGTACACAATCTGGGATGTCATCTGGTCCCATGTATGCTGTATTCTTAGCTTTGAAGAGTGCAGTTTTTACCTGTGTGGCCCTTATTACTGGAATTTGGCAATCTTTCAGTATTGAGATGGGTCCTTTAGGGGGTGAGAGGGGGGTGAAGTTTGCACTGAATCGATCTGCCAGGATATTGGCAATATTCTTGGGATCAGTATATTTAATGCCATTCTGTTATAGCTCAGAGCAGATCTGAGCATTGCCATTTTGATTCTTGACATAGCTATAGAATGCCTTGTGATTGTCTTTGGAATCTTTGGCAATTTTATTTTCGTAACTAGCTTTGGAGGATTTTATGAGGGATCTCAGCTTCTTACTGAGGCTGGTAAGGGAGTTTTTTTCATCCTGGGATTTTTCTCTTTTCTGCAACAGTTTCTTCCTTTTGTTGCAACATTTGTTTATGGCAAGAGACCACCAGATTGGCTTCCTTTTTATGGAGGAGAGCATCTTGGTTCTGTTGGGGATGGCACAATTCATGCATGAGTGGATGTGCTCATACAGTGCCTTAGTGTAAGATTCAGCAGTTGAACTTTCAGTTCCCGTCTGCATGGGTGTCATGAAGTTTGTCACGTCTGACTTGAGTAGCATGAAGTTGGCTTTGGAGAAGTTTTTTATGGAGGTTTCCTTACTGGAGGTGGGAGTGAGATGTGGATGTCAAGGGTGATTAGCTTAAGGTCAGACCTGACCAACGATGGGGTGACCATAGGTGTGGAGCATCAATTTCCCATGTTGGTAAATACCAGATCTAGGATATTAGAGCCTCTGGTGGGACTAAGATTTAGTTGATCCAGGGCATTGGAATTTATGAATTCCAAGAACTGTTGGGCAAAGGTGCTGGTACATGAGTAGTTTTCCCAGTTAATGGCAGGGTTGTTAAAATCACACAGTATTAGGGTGTTTGTTTCTATCTTAATATTTTCTAGTATGTTTAGAAAGGTGCAGTGAGAATCTTGGGGCATGGTGGGGCATCTGTAGCAAGCTACAATTTGGATTTTAGTCTTACCTAGTGATAGTTGCACTAGGACAATTTCAGACGCATTGTGTTGGGCAACTAGCCTGGTGTTGTGAATATCCTTAGTGAATATGGACACTCCTCCACCTTTAGTGTTTCAGTCCTGGTTTGGTGGCCGAAATGTGTGGTAAGAGTTGTGGCCTGGTATTGCAGGGGTGCTCTCTGGAGCCTTGAACCAGGTCTCAGTTACTGCACAGATATCGATGTTCTCCATTTTTAGGAGTGCCTCGAGAGAGTGCATTTTTACCTGTGAAACTTGATTCAAATTACTTAACTGAGACTCAGTTATTTGGTTTTACTTAACTGAAGTACCCAAAACAAAATAAACTGCCATACACATTGAGCTGTTTGCCCAAATGACCATCCCAGACTCTGATTTAAGGCTTTAAATAAACATGGTTACTTAAATGTTTAGTTGCTATGAATTTTCTGCTGGAATTATCTTGCTTCCCAATTTATGACCCCTCAGCACTGATATTACTGTAGGAAACCCTTGCTTATAAAACCTTCATCTATCCACCCACAACCTCTTTTTCCCATTTTTCTGCATGTAGTCAATATGTCACTTCAACACTGACAATCACACATAGCTAAGGTTTGCACCGCTGGGTGGCTAGCCCTGCCATGGTTGTTCTTCCACACCACACACTCACATCTATGTCCAATTTAAAGTATTCAATCTACCTATTGGATATCTTTGGAATGTGGGAGGAAACTGGAGTATCCTGAGGAAACTCACATGAATACAGGGAGGACATGCAGACTCCCCACAGAAGGTGCTCCAGCCTACAATCGAATTGGGGAACCTCTTGCTGTAAGGCGACGATGCTATCTGAGCACAGTTTACTTGAATCCCTCATAGCTATCTAATATAGCCCTGCTGTCATTTCTTTATAATATCTTCCAATACACTTGTTTACATCCCATTCCAAATGTCAGTTTCTTCATACTGTTTATGCAATTGGCTTTTTACTTTAAAACTTCACTTGAGGTTTGCGGTGAGGAAGAATGACACACTAAAGCACCTACTATTTGAATTGCAGTTGTGCACATACCTAATCATTACTCAGAGCTTTTTTGGTTGTTTTTGCATGTTAGTGCCAACTTTTTACTTACATTTCCTTGGATGGCATAGGCAGGCCTTCTATATAGTACAATGCTAAAAATTCTGAACTAACTTCACTAAAATTACTTTTTCACTTAATCTTTTTCTAGTATGTTACTAATCCTCATTTAGTATACAATTACATCATTTCACACCTTCACATTCATGTTTATCCCTGTGTCTAGAATTCTTTATAATAAAGGATATACCACCATGCTGATTCCAGTTATTGTGATATATTCTGAAGCTTTATTGTGTTCCTGTACAGGGGTCAGATCTTAATTAAAACTGATGCCAATTAAATCTGCACCCTTTCTCTTCACTTGTTCATATTATATATCAAGCCCATAATTATAGATTTAAAGTCACTCTATCAGTTCATTTTCCTGCCTTAAATAGTATAAAGACAGTCTTCACTGCTTATGCAGAATAAATAAATTATTTTCATTGTCCATCCATCCAGCATTCTAAATATTTGCGGAAAGCATGTTCTTCTTTTCTTAACTTTAAATTACATCTCAGTAAATCTCTTTTATTCCCTCTCTATGGCAATTATAGTTATATAAAGCATTTAAATGTAGATATAAAATAGCAAGTGATCTTAAATAGCTAGGTTTCACTTTTTTCTAAACAATTCAGTTGTAATTAACATAGTATCATCAAAAATAGATTAAAATCCATCAAATAACTATAAAGAGCCGTTATCTACAATTTTATTTTGCTAAGGTTGATGCTTTCCCCAGAATTTGTTTTTATAAATTCATGTTAGCCTGCCTTCAAAATATTCTCAAAGCTTTACATAATCATATTTTAAAATTTGTTGGGTTCCCAATTCAATGTGAATTATAGGGTATACATAGCATTCCATCTTTTAATACTATATTCATATTAAAATAAAACTTTCACAACAAAAATGCATTTTCACAATAAATGTATAATTCTATTAACTACTTAATATCCATTACACATCAATATTTTGTTTCATTTTTAGAGTGGATGTTTTCCTTCAACCTTTTTGGAAAGTGAGTCGAGAAATCTAAAATCTAAAGTGCATCCTAAGCAATTAAAATGCTTCAGAAACATTTAAAGTGCATCAAAAAAAAATGCAAGTTCATACAAAAGCACTTATACATCTCTAGATTAACAAATAGTAAAACATTTTGCCCTACAATGGTTGATCAATTAATCAGTAAGTCAAGAAAATTTACTTTAGTATTAAAGTGCTTCAGAAACATGTAAAGTGCATCAAAAAAACTTTTAAAATGCAACCCCTTACATTTCCATTGCATTTAACTTAATAGTTTAAGAAGTTCATGCCAATGCACTTATACATCTTTAGATTAACAAATACTTAAATATTTGACCCTATACATATGAATCATTCGTCCTATATGTCTATGCACTTTAATTGCCTAGGATGCACTTTAGATTTAAATTTTCTTGACTTTCTGATTAATTGATCAACCATTACAAGGCAAAATGTTTTAGTATTTGTTAATCTAGAGATGTATAAGTGCTTTTGTGTGAACTTGCATTTTAAATGTTTCTTGATACACTTTAAATGTTTCTGAAGCATTTTAATTGCTCAGGATGCACTTTAGATTTAAAATTTCTTGACTCATTGATTAATTGATCAACCATTGCAGGGTAAAATGTTTTAGTGTTTGTTAATATAGAGATGCATAAGTTCTTTTGTATGAACTTCTTAAATTATAATGTTAAATGCAATAGGAATGTAAGGGGTTACACTTTATATGTTTTGATGCCATTTGAATGTCTCTGAAAAACGTTACTGCTCAGGATGCACTTTAGATTTTAATTTTTTGACTCACTGATTTATTGATCAATTATTGTATAATTGAATTGAATAATGAATGTAGTGAAATGTATATAAAGTACACCATTCTTGTGCATGATTATTCTCTGGGAGGCTTGATGCCGAAGTACTAGGAACACAGTAAAAGTGGATGTTCAGTGTGTTTTTTCTGTCCTTGGTGAGTTGGTTCATGGAGTGGTGTTTTACAATCCAAATGATTAAGTACAGAAATTTAATTCAAAATTATAAAAAAAATGCTTCAACTGGAACCAGCAGGAATTCTTTCATGACAGGACAGTTAGTAGAACACTGGAAGCTTTGGATTCAGAAATGTCATTACTTCCTTATAATCAAGAAACTTGAAAAGGTAAAATATGCCACATTTCTACATTTCCTTGAGAGGAAGCCTTGAAGATATTTATATTTTCCACTTTTAATTTTCTTGAAAAGGAAAAATATAGAATAGCAGTAATTAAATATAAGATCGCAAGTTATGGTGAGCCTAAAAAAACTCACCATGTATTAGTATTTGTCCTTTACAAGGAGAAAATGACCTACAGACACTAAAGATACTTATGATCCTGAGATAAAGAACTGATTCAAACAATGTGAATGCGCGTTTCCTGATTCATTAATATAGCTACAGTCTTCAGTGTGTAATACCTTAAATCTTGTAGTGAAGACCCATGAGATATGTGCAAATGACCCCTTAAGGACATGCCAGTGTTTCAGCTACATGACAGTTTTGCTTTTAAAGTCTTCATGGCTACATTCAGCCCACCTAAAGAAACAATTGTTTTGTTTAATAACATGCATTCCATGTAATGTCCATTTATGGAGTTGGGTTTAATATTTTGCCATTCATCAAAAGGGTTTTATGTCTATTGCCAATATAACTATCATACCATAGCATATGACATCATGTCATAAATGTCAAGAGCTGGAGCATCGCCAGCAACTATGAGCACAGTTGTTGATGTGACTTGCCATTAGCTTTTTAAACTGTTGAGTACATGCTACCTGCCTTACACTGTCTGGTAACTCAGTTATTTCACTGTGCCATCTCATTCCTTTCTGTTTTACATATTCCCATTCTTAATGTATATCATGACCATCTGAAACTCATTCTATATTTAGTTTTTTCAGCAAGTCCTCCTAAAGAAGAAATTATCACTGTTTGTTTTAAAAGCATGTATCCAGTCTCCCTTCACTTGTATATAATATAAAGGCTGTAACTTGACTTGTTTTAATCTATTAGCATACAATAAGATTGCCATTTATACTATTTTTTATGTGAAAATGCTTATGAATACTTTCTATCTGGCTTGACTATAATAGTATAAAATTATAAAATCCAGTGTCCTTCTTGAGACAGGTATCATTAAATGGTTTAACTTTCTTCTGTCCTTGTTACAGACAAAATTATATGTTTGCCAAAACTGAAGTTATTGTATATTACACAATGACTGGCCATCAGCCCAACCAGCGTACCCATTGTAAATCCAATCAGATACCAATAGAAAAAGGTCTGGTCACCCAGACTTGTTTTCCATTGGTATATACTGTAACTTTAAAATTTTTTTAAACAAAAATAAATAAATAAAATTAGAAATCTGGAGTCCGGACATAGGAGAGAGACAGGACAGAGAAAATAGTAGGGAAATCAGGTATGTTATTAAAAACTAAAGACACGTACCTGATTTTCCTTGTATTTCCTGCATTCAGTCTCTGTCTTACCCCTAAACTGAAAGTTTTTTTTATTTAAAAAAAAGGAGCAACAGAGAAGTTTCTTTCTCTCTTGCTTCCTTTCCAATGCACTGATGTAATGGGTAAGCATGGGAACACGAGTTCCATGCACACGCGCAGTACATCAAAAAAAGTAACAGGATATGCAGCAGAAGCGGAGGAACGCCACGGCGCCGTTATACATAGACATTATTTAACAAAAGTAAGGCATTTTTTTTCTTACATAATGTCATTGCATAATAGTAATAACCAACTCCGTGATGTGGTATGTTAAGATTTACCTATGGTTGGTTGGCTTTATTTAATCACTCGGGCTTCACCCTCATGATTAAATCACACCAGCCATGGGTAAATCTTAACATACCACACCAACAATGTCTGTTATTGCTATGGTATACAGTTATAACATCCAGTGTCCTGCTTGAGATAAGTATCATTAAACTGTTTAACTTTCTTCTGACCTTGTTACAAATAAAATTATATCTTTGCCAAAACTGGAGGACATTTTTACTTCCTTGAGATCATGTGCATTATCCCAGACACATTAATCCTACAAAACCACTTAAGTGCATTTTTTTGAGATTTATCATCACATTTTTTTTTTCATCCAGTCTTGTCCAGATACTATTTATGGTGCAGGTTATTCCTCCTGCATAGTACAGCATATACATTCTCGGATTACTAAGCCACTGTTCTAAATGGAAAACAGATTTGTTCCTAGGAAGAATCCGTAAGGAACACATTCCCATAGTTCCTTCATACTTTCACATTATACTTTCAAAAATGTTCATCTAGCAATGATCTGATCCATCTTAATAAAATATGCTTCATGCACCTTATGCACTTCATTTAATAAAACATTATGATGTGTGTACCAAATACTCAAATAAAATACAAACATAATTACATGTCCCAGTGTAGCCTTATCCAAAGCATCCACTGCAGATTTCCAAAAAAAATGCAGTTAATAACCACAGAAGTGTGTCTAATATGTCTTCTCTATGCATTTAAAGTCACTTCAGCTCCCAAAGTAATATGAGAATTATGTAATATATAATGTATGCATCAGGGTAATGCATAGTTTATACAGAGGTGGTGTGGTATGTCCATGAATAAGAAAACTCATGTGACCAAGCAATGTCAGGCATAAGTAACTCCACATGATCCATTCACTAACATATATTGTTATTATGCAATGGCATGATTAAAAAAAAGTGTCTTACCTTTTTTAAATAATGATGTCTTTTCATGTCCATCTCTTGCTGGTAAATGGTATGTTTAGGGATGACTTAGAGATGTACCCTTAATGGTGCTTCTTGCAAATACAGTGCATGTGATGTTGCTTTTTTTTTAAGGAGACATAAGCATACACACACTCATCTGTTTATGTTCTGATGCTTATTACACTCTTAATATGGCACAAATGATTTTAATTTTTTTAATTTCAAACAATACACTGGTGTGTGTGTGTGTGTGTGTGTGTGTGTGTGTGTGTGTGTGTGTGTATGACTGGCAGTGGAGGTTTTTTTATAGTATCTATCTTTTGATGTTAGTGTTAGAGCTGCAATTTTTCATTTTGGTAAAGCTTGATTTGCAATCAGCACATAGGTTCATAGGTACTAGGCTATCAGCCCTGGGGCCTATATAAGTCTAGCCAAAAAGGTTCCCTGGCTTTCGCCACCCAAGAAAATTATTTTCCTGTGCCTCTGTCAAGCAGTGCCACAGAAGTGATCCCCGGGGTGAATTTTCTATTTCCCATCCAGTCGTCAAGATTTTTCTTAAAGATGGCCAATGAGGAGCTTTGCTTGACATGAATGGGTAGTTTGTTCCAGAGTATGAGACATCTCTGGGACAGAAATCTATCCTCCAGTATGAAAATGGAAATGGCTTTGGTGAGCCTCGAACTGTGAATGACTACATGTAAGGCATACACTCTAACAACTACACTATTGCACATACTGGTGAATACCCAACCATTGTACATGTTTTTGAATGTTAATTCACATTCAGTGTGTACATAAAAGTTTAAACCCCTCATAATACTGATGGATATACAGGTGGTATCATTTGCTGGCCCCAAAGGCATCCATAGGAAGAAAGATCCATGGTGCTTCACCCCTCCCCAACTGCCCAACCCATCCTGGCCTACTCTCATTAACCAGATTATATTTTTTTCCTCTGATTTTCTTGTATTGTTTGTCCTGCAGTCATTCATTCATTAATTAATTTAGTATATTTTATCTAATCACAACTGCACTCTACATCTTTATCAAGCCAGGGATCTAGGGCCCCAGGGCTCTCAAATGCCATGGATTTTTCTAAATGCCATGAGGTGCGGTTAGAGTTGTTTAGACAACCTTTTTCATCCAGTGACTGCCTGAACAAAAATGAATATCAAAGAATGAAATTTAGTTTCACTATTCAGCTTTGCTTTTTCCTGCTTCCTTTCAATACACCCTAATTGACCAAGACTACACTGTAATAAAGAACTCTATTTAGCAAGTGACACCCAGAAGCCATGGGGTTTCTAGATGCTCTGAGATGGATTTTTGAGTTTTTTTAAAGAACTTTTTTATCCAACAATGGCCTGAACGAAAACCAAAATTAAATAAAGAAATCCAGTCTTAACACTTCAACTTTAATTTTTCCTGCAGCCTTTCAAAACACTTTAACTGGCCCTATTAACTACCCTATTTACTACAGAGTTAAGCTGGGGGTCTGGGAGCTGCCAGGCACTCAGAAGCCTTTTCTTTTTTTGCAATCTTTTGATCCAGTGATGGCCTGAACAAAAATCATGTGTATGGAAAATAGATTTGGTGATTGTTTACATTAGGACACACAGTTGTAGTTTGCAAAGGTGTGAGCTATGTAATGTTACTTCAACTCCACAGTCCACACAAACAAGTCACTACTCATTAAAGTATTCCAATCCAAGTTGCATGACATAAATCACAAAGCCAGAGAAATGCTGCCTTAAATTTATGGATATTCAATGCTAGCATCCCTTTAAAAATAACAACTCTTGTCTCACCTCAGATGTCCACAGAAATCACAAAGCCAGAAATATTGCTAAAAATATCTGGTTAATCACTGCCAGCAATATTTGAAAAATAGTAACAACCCTTATCTCTCACCACCATGCCACTCCCTCACCTTAGCTGTTCACAGAAGGCCAAGACTGTTGTCAAAAACTCTCTTTGATCACTGTCAATGTTATTTTTAAATAGTGGTAACACTAAAATCTGATTATAACTCTGCAGAATGTCCATGATGATTTTATTTCAGGTATATAAATACAAGAAAAAAGAAAAGAAAAAAAAAAACACTTTCGTCAGGCGTGCCATCATGCCTACATTTGAATGCTAGGAGGTGTCTACTCCTTTGGCCTCAGAACATTTAAACTCATTGTGATTTAGTTGACTTGACAGGAATGCCAAGTCAACGGTTGTACCATTCCTGAATCTCCTGATATTTCATGGGCACTGTCACGAATGGAGATACTCAACATAAACAACAAAACGAGAGGCTCTCAGTACACTCCAAAAGTTCTTAATTTATTGTAGTAAGCGCTTTCACTGGAAACAATACTCCAGCTTCTTCAGACTAAAAAATGACATGAAATTATCCACAAACTTTAAAAACCCTACTTAAAAAACATACTTCCAATGAAATTCACAAACCAGTGGTGATGTCACTCGAACTAATTCCCGTTAAAAGCAACAGAATAAAAAACTGATAAAAATAGTAATGGTCATTCTAACCAAACTAAATGCTATTCCTATATAAGGAAAGCTTATATTTAACAAATATATAGAGACCTAGTTTGCCTTAATACAAATACATTTTCATATTATTATCGGGTGGATAAGGACATGGTCAACTTTTTCTCCAAAGGTCTGACTTTTGTGCCTGATAAGAGGGCTAATTTGGTCAAGATGGTTATTGACCTCAAAATATTTGTACGTAAGCTGAACCTCTCCTGTCTTATGGGGTCTAATTCAACGTTAACTAATAACTTGAGGGTTTCTAGCCTTTTTAATCCACAGTTGCAAGAAACTTTAGCTTTATTTGAAAAAGCTTGTGAGATTGATTTTAGAAGGCTGTTGGGTACTAATACTGTGCACTCAAATAAGCATAAAAACATTTCTAATGAAGAAATTGCATTTATTGATCTATTCAATGTATGTAAAGTATGGGAGGGCTAGTGTTCATGGATCAACATGAATATACAAGGAGAATACAGTCCGTACTAGATAGTGCTCTGTATGAACAGGTTAGTCTCAATCAAGTCAATGGTGCTTACAGGAGTATAAATAGCACCATAAATGATTTGTTCCTGGAAGGGATCATAGATATTGATACTTTACATTACTTAAATATGTCAGCACCTATTATTCCAACTTTGTTTGGGGCCCCCAAGATCCACAAGGATCTAACCAACCCACCATTTAGACCGATTGTGGATGGTAGGGAGTCCATCATCTATGCGTGTGCCAAATATGTAGACTTCAAGTTAAATTCAATAGTTAGATCTGAGCCACAACTCAAATCTGCCACAACTCATGGCATTTTCTCGAGAATGTCAGCGGTATTGAATATAATGACAGTTTAATATTCATTACTGTGGATGTTAAAGATTTGTACACTGTTATTCCTCAGCAACTTGATGTAGAATGGGCTTAGATGACAAGGACATCTGTGTCATTGAAACACTCCTAGAGATTGTCCTGACTAACAACTTTCTGTTTTTTGACAACCAGCTTTTCTTACAGAAAAGTGGAGTAGCAGCAGTTTCGCTAATAGTGTTATGGCCTACTGGGAAAAAGCATTTTTATTTAAAAATCTGAAGTTTAGGGAATATGTAGCCTGGTACACTAGATACCAGGATGACATGTTTCTAATATGGAAAGGTGAAGCATCTCTGATCCAATCATTCATTGATGAAATTACAGCATTTACCAACTTCTTAGACTTCACATTTCAAATAGGGTGTGAAGAGATAGATTATCTTGACATCCACCTGTCTAAGAATCACCCAAATACTAGATTCAGGACAACCATCTTCCGTAAGCCAACCTATTCTAATGCGTTTCTGCATTTTACAAGCTGCTACCTGCTGCACCAAAAGAAAGTGGTAGTGAAAGGGCAGGCAGTAAGGGCAGCAAGAATGGTCTCTGACTTCGTAGATTTCATCACAGAATGTGAATGCCTAAAATCTATGTTTTGTAAGAGGGGCTACCCACAGGCTTTCATTGAACAGATATTTGATGAGGTTATTAATAAAAGATGTTCAGGACACTTTTCTCCTTTGGTGTTTAAAGGATATGACACAGCCCCCTCTCTACCACAGCCAGACTTAGACATCAGCTGTACTTGTGAATTAAGTCCCAGACAGGATATTAGATTTCTGACAACTTATTCCTTAGATTCTCAATATATTAGAGAGATTGTCAGTAAAAATTGGGTGTTTATCCAAGGTGATCACGGTCTAAGGAAAATTTTCAGACAAGTCCCCCATTTCACTTATAGAAGGGGCTTGAACTTGAAAAGCGTGGTTGAGAATTCTATAAAAACACCTAAGGATTGCACAGGTATGAATAAGTGTGGCAGATGCCATCAATGTAAATTCGTTACAGTAACCAACAAAATAAAAATTAGAGATAGAGAATACGTTTTAGATGCCAAATTTAATTGTGACTCTCAGGGGGTGGCCTATGCAGCAGTCTGTGACCATTGCAAAGCTTTCTATATAGGGAAAACCAAAAGAAAAAATAAACAAAGAATTTATGAACACCTATATAGCATAAATAACAATGTCATTACTAACGCTTTAGCAAAACACATCTTGGAATTGCCTCTACATAGGTTCTCATTTGTAGTGATACAAAAAGTAGAGAAGAATTTAAGAGGTGGTCCCTGGGAGTTAGTACTCGAGGAAGCAGAATTAGAATGGCAAATTTGGACAGGAGCCCACACACCACCAGGGCTGAATGAGGCACTGTCAATAAAATGTTTATTAAAAATGAAAGCATTAGCTAGGTAATTGTGTGTAGATGCTTAATGAGTTGTAGTTCAAACTGTCTGTAATGTGTTAGAGCATTTATAAGTACACATTACCAAATTAACATTATTATGGGTAGGTGTATAGTGAATCTTATGTGTACAATAATTTTTCAATCTAAGATATTCAGAGAATTTCATTTAATAACATTATGACTTGCACTATCGTTGACAACAAGCATGGCAAATTCAGTTGTTCGTAGTCATTTGACTGTAGTTCGCAATTGTGTAATATAGTAATCATTTATAATATGAAAATTTGTATTAAGGCAAAATAGGTCTGTATATATTTGTTAAATATAAGCTTTCCTTATATAGGAATAGTATTTAGTTTGGTTAGAATGACCATTACTATTTTTATCAGTTATTTATTCTGTTGCTTTTAACTGGAATTAGTTAGGTGACATCACCACTGGTTTGTGAATTTCATTGGAAGTATGGCTTTAAGTGGGGTTTTTAAAGTTTGTGGATAATTTCATGTAATTTTTTAGTCTGAAGAAGCTAGAGTATTGTTTAGAGCGAAAGCGCTCACTACAATAAATTACAAACTTTTGGAGTGTACGAAAGGAGATACTGCCAACCCAACTATCTGAAATTTTGTAAATAATTATATGTCATTTGTGAATATCAACATGATTCATATGCTTGTGTTACAAATGTATTAGAACTATATGTTATATGTAAATCAAACTGCTGGTACAGAAGTGTGTGTTGAAAAGGGTTGTAAAGTACTGAGCTTTAAAAATGTATCCACAGTGTACCCTACTGGAACAGAACAGAAATGTCCATACAGTATTGTAACCATTTAGATGTATATATTTTAAAAGGAAAAACTGGAAATCAGAAGGTTAACTTGGAAAAATTAAGAAAAATAGTTGAAATTAAATTACTTTATAGCCATGCCATAAAAAAGGATGTTATCTTTCAGTTTCAGTGCAGTAACAGACACAATATTTAGAACTAGAGGTTCACTGTGTTGTCTTGGAAATGTTTTTATTGTTTTATGACTTCCAGGATCTGCCTCTTAGATCTAAGAAAAGCCCACGCGTATGTATTTTTCCAGGTAGATGCTAAATGCTACCGGCTGCATCAACAGTTGCTTTTCATCTGGGATAGAGTCAGATGACAAGAAGTGATGTCATCCTGCAAGCTATTCCAGCAGTAAGAGTTGAGATATTAATTTAAGAACTCTCTGAGAGGGACTGAATAGTCTGTATTTTTCTTTGACCTAACATCAGCTGGAAGACCCGGTTCCCACATCTGTCTTGCTTTCTCTGAAGTAAGTGTACTAAGGCACAATATAATTCTGTTAGATATAGTCAAGAATATAGCAAAGCTTAGCTTAGATATTTTTCTTTATTTATTTGAGACTGTCTTGCAATGTTGTTTTAAATTATTCCTGTGATTTTAACTGTACATCTATATTTAGCATTGCCTTGTTCTTTTATTATTTATTATTAAATATATTTAAGCCTTTAATTGTGACTATTTGTGAGACATATTTAACTTCTGAGAGTACTTGCATATTTATTTGGTGACACTATGTAGTCCACTCCTAATAGCCTTGCTCTTGGTCAAACTACCATTTATATTGATAGTAACATTATACAGTAAGATTGAACACCCTCTGTTAAGGGCCTTAAAATCCGTGATAAGGACATGGCTGGTGGCAGTATTATAATCTGGGCAAAAGAGTGCATAGCTAGTAAACCTGTGCCAGTCTTTCCCAGGTGTGTGTGTGTGTGTGTGTGTGTGTGTGTGTGTGTGTGCGTGTGTGCGTGTGTGTGTGTGTGTGTGCACATGTGTGTGTGTGTGTGTGTGTGTGTGTGTGTGTGTGTGTGTATGTGTATTATTAAATCAAACCTCAAAGAGTGTGTGTGTGTGTTAGCTACTTGGGCAGGGACATGAAAGAAATGGTTTGACAGAGAGGGTGATGGAGGCTACTTAGCTGAGATCTCAACTCTGTAGCTGTGCCAGTGGGGAGTCTTACTGGGGATCTGGCAAAAGAGGGAGAAACCAACCCTGGACTGACTCTGGTCTCTGTGCGTTGTTAAGGGAAATTGCACTTTAAGCAGAGAGCTGCATCTGAAAATACTGTGTGTGTACCTGTCATCCTCCCAATGCATGTTCCCCACTGTTGCCAGTGGTGAGGATTGAGGCTGCTTGGTTACTGGGCCAAAGGTGAGGCATCACATATATTGGTGGGCAGTGGTGGGATAGCCACACAACATATTTTGGTGGGCAGGGGTGGGTTATCCACATCACAGCACATTTTCTTTTATTTATTTGTTTTTTAGAGCAGGAAAATATTGCTGTAAAAAATAAATAAACAGGGAAAGAGTGCCCCTGCATGCACTGCAGCCTTGGCAATCACCTAGTTTACGTATGTGAAAGACCAGTCTTGTCTGGTCCTCTTTTTTTCCTTTGTTTATAAACTCTATATTTTGCCTTTTCTATTCCTTTATAATCACCCCCATTCAATAACTCCACACTATTCCTTAATATCCTCACTGAATATTATCAATGTCATCTTGACCATGATGTTTTTGTGTTTTATTTTTTTATTATTTTTTACAAACGTGGAGACATTGTCACCAGATCCACTAAAGAAGAATGAAAAATGAAAACTCCATCATTTGTAGTGTGCCTTTTGGGTCATTATTCCAAGCTTCAGTAACTATGGAGATGTTTACATCTTCTATTTGGAGTTATGCTTCATGACTATCCACTATCTTATCAAAGCTCCTGGTGACAAGTAATGTTGCATTCACCTATATGCATTTGGTCTGGAAGTATCTGTCATGTTAAGTTCCATACGCTATTTGAAAAGACTAGAAAGGGCACTATGGAACTGGCAAATTCCCTGCACGTCTCTCCCACTATCTTCATTCCTAGTTGTAATAATTCCTTATTCCATATGGAATAAGAGCCAGACTCATTCATTCCGTAAGCAAGATAAAAGCCCTACTGCCCATTCATTCCCTGCAGGCAAGAGCTAGGAGTTAGGGAGTGGGCAAATGTCCTAAGTCATGTGGATCTGCCCTCAATACCCTGACTCTAACTCCATCTTTGCATATGCTGTTATACACGTTGCTTCATATTTTGGTTTGTTCCTCATAAAATCTGTGGTTTTCAGCAGAAAAACCTGAAGACTAAAGTCACTAAATAATGACATATATGTGTTTCAGAGTTCATATTCTTCAAAATATGCAGGCAAACACATCCTGTAATTCTAGTAACTTTTTTTAGAGGACATTAATGACATGTTAAGGGTAAGCACTAGAGTTAACCTTAACAACATAAGTAGAAGGTAATTAACATTTGTTAAGGTTGGGTCATGTGCCACTCTGGCACTTAAATGATTTGTCATCCTTTGAATGTCAGTGTGCAATCACCACTCTCCATACACGACAACTTTATGCTTCTTATTGCCAAATTATTAATGATGTATAAAAGATGTACAGGGGGAACCTCAACATTTATTTCCTTATTGACATTTGATTACCAGGAAAGTCCAACTGGGCAGAAGCTCATTTTCAGTGGAGGCCCTGGGAGAAAAGATCCCGATTATTACAAAACATTTTAATAACAATTATTTTACAATCTTCAAAAATAAAACAAAAACATCTGCAGTTTAAATAATTATAACAAATTAGACATAATATTAAAATATTGGTTAAATATCAATGTAAGGTATATGACAACCATTTAATATTTAGAGAAAATTTTAGACAGTTTGTTGAGAAATTAAAAGTAAGTCTAATACAAATAGGAATTACAATATGAAGTGAGGGAAAAGCAGGCTTATGGTATATTCAGAAAAAAATCAGGGCAGAGAATTAGATATCAGTATGGAAGTAAGTGAAGAAGGGAGAGTAAGGAGGTATAAGGAATGAAAAGGTACATGTTCACATTTAGGGATATAGTTTATCCTGGTTTTGAGCAAGAACAAAGCCAGGTTTTAGCAAGGACATCTCTCAGAGTGGTTTTGAAAGAAGAGAGGGAGGGTGTAGACCTGATCGATGCAGGTAAGGAGTTCCAGGACTTAACAACCTTGTAAAGTACAGACAATAACCAGCAGATTTGCTAGGTTTATAGATAAACTGGAGTTTTTGGTCACTGGATTGCAATGACCGACTGGGAACATAGCTGTGTACAATGCTTTTTAGTTCTGGACAGGCAGATGGATGCTACATAATTTTATACATGGTAAGAAGCTGTGTATATGTTAGTTGATGTGGCAGTTCTAACCAATTTAGGCCTTTCAGTGCTGTACAGTGGTAGGTTCTGAAAGGGTTATTTGCTACAAATTTAGCAACTTTGTTACAGTATAAGTTTTAATTTTTGTGAAGCCTTGAGGTTAGTAAGGATGGGAGTACCATAAAGAAGTGTTGGAAGGAGATAAGTAGTGGCAGGTGTAGTTTTAGTTGTGTTGATGAGAAAGTTTTGGCTCTGTAAAGCATATCTAGATTTTAATGAGTTTTTCTTATACAATTTTGTATATGCAGGTCAAATGTAAAATTATTATCCACTATCACCTCTAGTAGTTTGCTATGAGAAGTGACTTCAATGGTTGTATTATCAAGACAGAGAGGGTTTGGGTGAAAACATAGTAGTTTGGTCTTTTTTGGGTTGAGCATGACTTGAGAGTTACAAAGCCATGTTTCCGTGGCTGTTAAAGCTTCCTCAGTAATTTTTGGAGGTGTATCATGCTGTCAGATGTGCAAATGAGTGTGAAATCACCTGGGTATTGTATTAGGGTAGCCTGATGTGTGAAAATGTAGAGGGTGTTGGTGAAAATGTTAAAGTGGAGCGTGTAGCTCAATATGTATGCACACCTTTAAGAAGCTTTCTAGGGGCTTGCACAAGTGTATAAATACTGAGCAAGTGTGAGCCTGACTGCCATTTTGTAGAATGCTGTTAAGATGTAAGCTTGTATGTCTGTGTAGTCTATCAGTTAATCAGTTTGTTTATATTTTGTACTGCTGCTATCCATCCTGATCTGTTTCTGTATAATAAAGCTTATAAACGAACTACCCCACCTGTTCATCTTTAATGGAAAACAAGACTAGCAGCATTGTGTTAGAATGGGATCCAGAAATTCAGATTCCAGACCAAGAAAGCACTCAGTTAAAGGTGGAGGAATATATAGGAGTGGATCATCCCCACTGCATGTTTATTTAAAAAAAAAAAAAAAAAACAGGCCAGAAACCCATTTCAGGTATCAGACCTTACTTAAATTAGTTCTTATTCATAAAATACAAAAAACAACTCAGAATGGTCTAAACGAATTTCTAAGTAAAAGAAATGTCCAAAACTCTGACATATTGAAAGATTATTCAAATAACTATGGAAAATGTTTGAAATACAGTCCAAAATCACATACAATTAAGAAAATAAGGGAAACGACTAACCAACTGCAAATAAATAAATAAATAAATAAACAGATGATTGATCATGTTCTTGTATCTGGAGCTTTTCTCCCCGGGACTCCATTGAAAACGGGTTCTTTGGCCCAATGGGCTATCCTGGTAAACCAACTGCAAATAAATAAATAAATAAATAAATCTTTTCAAAGTAGCTTATTTCACATTAATTAAAGCTATTCAAGATATCCGAAGTATACAGAGAGTTTACACATTTGTGCAGTATTACAGTACAGTTATTTCATAAAATAGAGCCATCTCAAAGCATATTTTGCAAAGTAAAGTATTTTGAAGAGTTTATTGTGCATTTAAATGTTATTACAAGTACTGGCAGGCTGTGTGTGCATGCTCATACATAATTGCAAGGGCTATTTTTACTGTGTTTGGGTATAATTTCTTGGCATGGCAGATGGATTTCGAAAACCTGGTCCACATGTCTTTGATAATAATATTGCAGAGAATTGAGAGTGTTTGAGCAAGAGTATGATATTTTCATACAAGCTGTATTTTCAGGTTAAGATGACCATACAAAGGCATTATTCTGCTTAATTTAGCTGGTTCAGAAGCCATAGAAAGAGAGCATTCATTTGTGTATGCACCTGCTGTATTTGCAGGAGAGGAGGAAAACCATCATATAGTGGTACTGGCTGAGTCAAGGGAAGACCCAGAGTGCTTAATATGTAAATTTAGAGAAACCCCCAGATGAATATTACAATGGAAAGGCACTTATTTTACACAAGAGATCAAAAGTCTGGGGAAACTTTTGCAGCATATGTAACTGACTTGAGAAACAAGGCTAAAACTTGCAGATTTGGTGATTTGAGAGATGAGTTGATAAAAAACAGACTTGTGTGGTATTAAAGATGATGCTGTGAAAATGGTTTTGCTTTGTAACTGTGATTTAACTTTGAATAATGCCATTGAGATTTGTCAGATATTTGAGCTCACAGAAAAGCCCACAAATATGCTTACAAAGGAGAAATGCATGCTTCCAGTATCTTCTAGTGCTCATGTTGATAGCATGCAGCCCATGGTTAAAAGAAACAAGCCCAAGCACATGGCAGCAACTGTAAACCCTGCAACAGTCACAGAGAAACCCCATGCTTTCCAGAGTAAGCACAGTCTCAATGAAGCATGAGTGAGTCAGTAAACTCAAAGCATGTGCCTATATCCAGTTTCATAGTCAACTGTCATAACTGTGGTGCAAATCATGAGCCCAAAAGATAAAAGTGCTTAGCTTTTGGTCAACAATGTCACAAATGTAATAAGTGGAATAATTTCAAAAGGTTTTGTAAATCAAATAAAGGGCATTCTTTAATTAAAAGAGAACATTCAAAGAGACAAGCTGATCAATTAAAAAGCTGTGACCCTATTTTTTATGTTATTGGTATGTCAGTGCTTAATAAAACAATCAATGCAGTCGATTTATGGGCAAAGAATGAATTCTTTTGTACTGTTCAGATAAATGGAAAACCCATAGAGCTCCAAGTTGACACAGGTTCAAAGTGCAATGTTATGTCAGCAGAAACATTTGCTAGAGATTGAGTATGTGCTGGTGGGAAGCTTGATTTGGCAAAGTGTGTGAAGCATGTTGATTATGGAGGTGAAGAAATTCAGACTGAACGTTCAGTAGTGCTTTCATGTTACTCAGCTAGGAACAGCTATGACTTGCCATTTTATGTTGTGAAATGGTACGTCCAGTCATTATTAGGCCTCAGAAACAGTTTGAAAATGGGACTGCTTTCATTTAATAAGGAAGTTCACTATGTTAGCTTAAAAGACCACTGTTCCAACTTCACCCAGTCTATTTTTTCTACCCATGCTGATCTTTTCAAAGACAAACTAGACAAACTCCCAGTTGTGTACTCCATGAAGTTAAACCCTGAAGTCAGTCCAGTTGTCATGCCAGTCCAGAAATTTTCAGTAGCTATGTAGAACAGAGTTAAGACTGAGCTAGATAAAATGGTACAGCAAGGTGTAATTTGTCCAGTTAAAGAACCAACTGAATGGACATCCTCCATGGCCGTTGCTCATAAGAAAACCTTAGATGATATTAGAATATGGATTGATCCATGAGATTTGAACAAAGCACTGAAAAGACCTCATCAAACAATGCATGCAGTTGAAGAAGTCACTGCTCTTATGCTAAATGACACTGTTTTTTCTGTCTTAAATGCAAAGAGTTCATTTTGGCAAATTGTGCTTGACTGTAAATCTTCTTTGCTAGCCATTTTCAGTACTCCTTTTGGCAGGTACAGATTTTTGAGAATGCCATTTGGGATAAATTCTGCAAGTGAAGTCTTTCAGCGTGCAATGGAGCAAATAATTTTTCTGGGTGTCCATGTGCTATTATAGTAGATAATATTCTAGTATTAGGTAATGGTGAAGTTGAACATGACAGAAACCGCAAGAAAGTTCTGGAAAGAGCACGTGAAGTGAATCTTAAGCTGAATCCTGAGAAGTGCAAGTTCAGGCTACGAAAAGTTACTTATGTTGGTCATTTGTTTACCAGTTCAGGCTTATGACCAGATCCTTTCAAGCAAACAGCAATTCTTGAGATGCTAGCTCTGGACAATGTTCAAGCCCTACAATGTTTTCTTGGCATGGTTAACTACCTAGGCAAGTTCATTCCAGACTTGAGCCAACTTTCAGCACTGCTTAGAGAGCTGACATGCAAATATGTATCCTGGTCATGGTCAGAGCAACACCAGAGAGCATTTGATTCTTGAGACAGAGAATTGCCAGTCCACCAACTCTCAGATACTATGATGTTCACAAACCAGTTACCCTTTCTTGTGATGCTTTGAACTATAGTCTTGGTGCACTCATTCTTCAAGAAGGTAGACCAGTAGCCTGTGTATCCAGAACTCTAACCCAAACTGAAATGCACTATGCACAGATATAGAAAGAGGTTTTGGCAATTGTGTTTGCATGCTTGAAGTCCCATGATTATATTTATGGTAGACCTATCCAGATTGAAACAGATCACCAACCTCTAGTCACTATTTTTAGAAAACATATTTATACAGCTCATGCCAGATTGCAATGCATGATGGTTAAATTGCAAAAGTATAATTTCAATCTTTTATACAGAAAAGGCAAACTACTTTATCTTGCTGATACATTATCCATATTGCCCAAAAATACCACAGAACAGCATGAAAATGAGAAACTTGATTTTGAAGTCATAGAAGTGAGAAATATTTCTTCCACTTATCTTTATGAGCTTAGAAGGCATCAGTGGCGGCTGGTGACTTCAAATCACAGGGGGGCTGCAGGAGACGCTGAATGGGTGGGGTCAAAGGGAAGGGATGTGGTCAACCATAAAGGGGAGGGGCTATGCACAAAACCACAAAAAACTAACTTTAATTAAATACGCTGCCCTGGGTGGCAAACCATCATTATGAAAGTCCAATCAAGACAAAAATAAGTGTAGAAGAATAAAAATATTTTAATGCATTGGCTGCATGACAGCTTACTTAATATCTAGATGGAAACAAAAGGTTGTGAGGCATGAAAAAATAAATTACTTTTTAAATACATTACTGGAATGCCAGTCAAAAATCAAGTATAAGAAAAACCAGAAGCATTCAACTCAAACCACTTCTCCTTGCACTGCAGTTCTAATTATAATATATTCAGCTTTATTAAAGTACCAAGCAACATGCTGAAAGTAGAAATCTATGTGATGCCCCCACTTGTAAAAATGTTTCTTATCCAAAAAAGACCTGCTACCTGACAACTTGTTTCATGGGGAAAACATGATAAAAGTAAAAAATGAAAAGCAAACAAGAAACAAGCTCAAGATACATTGCTTAAAGGATTACTGTACAGGTTATGGACCACACATGATTGGCATTCTGTTTAGTTTACGGGTAAAGTCTGTAGAGATGACTGGAAGTCTCCAACAAGTGTAATGAGCTTTTTAAAATAATGGAATCCTGTCCTTTAATACCCAAGGCTTATACATTATCTAGTCAAGTATTCTCTGCATGGCAACAACATAAAGGCTTTCAATGTTGGCAATTCTTTAACAGTATGCTTATTAAAGCTTACTTGCATCTTACGATGTCAGACAAGCTTACCTTATGGTCATTAAAGCATTGCTACTTAAACACAGAGCAACAGGCACTTTGAGTAATAAGCATAAATCTGAGTAATAAGCATAAATCAACAGTACAAAAATATGACAGAAACCAGAGCATACTGCAAAATCAAGGTCAGATGAAAAGCCACTGTAGTACTTATGCAGTGTGTCCTCCCCATCCAAGGTAGATACAACTACTCCTTGCCTTGCTTGGACACATCCAGAGTCACTACATGGGGGAGTGGGGTGCAACAAGCATGTCACAATTTGAAATCTCTCTGGCTGACTGTGATGGCCCTGACACATTTGTCATACCTCTCAACCTCAAGAGCAAGAAATCTGGACAAAGCCATGCACAGAAGTGGGACAAAGGCATAACAATAAGGACAATTTTTAAATATTGCTCTAATAAACTTAGAAAGATAATAGAATAGGTCTTGTATTAGTATGAATTTTCTGAAGGGTATAAAATCTGAAACTCAAATGTCTGTCATTTTCTAACTTCAGTCTTTAGTGATTTGTCACTAATTTGCCAAAAAACACAATTTTATGAAAATGGACCAAAAATGTGATGCAAAATATAAAATAGACACACAATACAGCTGCTACCTGTCAAAGAAGGGACACTTTAATATTAGTACTGCTACCTTGAGCAGCTGACAAAATAAAAGAATCTACATGCATTTCAAGTAATCTATAACTTTGATTATTACAGTTATTTCTTAATTGTAAACCCTCCATGTTTTCTTCCAAAATTGCTATTTTGCGGAGGGATTATTAGGGGGAAGAGCAACATTTTGAGCCAAAAATTGGGGACAGTTGAGAGCTTGGCTATGCCTAATTCTATAAAGCAATTTATTTGCATGTACCGCTCAACCTGTTAATGCAGTAAATCTGAACAAGGCCAAATATATTGGGGGCACATATAAACAGTACTAAAAATTGCTCCTGTATAAATTGAGACAGTTGATAGAACGGCTCTTACTTTAACATGCATTTTTATGAAGGTTATGAAGTCTGAAACTTATTATTTAGTGACTTCTGGCAAATCATTTAGGAATTAAAACTACAAATTTTATGAACAACAAACCAAAAATAAGAAGCAAAAATCTATTCATTCTTTGAAAATCTGGAAAGTTGGGAGGTATAGTTCAGCTGGGCCTGTCTGAGTTTGCTGCCCCCCCCCTGACAAAATAATGGTTGAATGGAGCCTCTGCAGCCATTCCAATGAACCATTACTTGGCTATTTCACTCCATTTACCATAAACACTAATGTGCATACTGCTTTACTTCAATGATGAGTTGGACTTCATTTGAAAGTTTTATTTTGTATTTTACAGCACAAACATTAAGTCATCTGTTAAACAAAGCAATGCAGTCTCACAATGAAAACTTAGCATTAAAACTTCTCTGCCCTTGAAACTCACATTCATTGAAACAGCATTGAAACCCACATTCAAAGAAAATACATTTTGCCAGTGGCAGATAAAGATTAATTCTGGGCTGTTTTCGAATCATAGGCCCCTTGCATATGAAACATACATGTGCTCTTTGATACACCTTCCTCATTGTACTAAAATTATATTCCTTGTACAATACAGTACACTTGTTAGAGGGTGTTTTAAATTTGTTTTGAACATTTTTCCAGTAAGCAATGAAACAAAACATATGCACCCATAATGGCAAAACTGCCCAGTTGAGAACATTTATCATAAAAAGTCTACTCAGACTTCCACAGTCCACCATTATTAGTAAATATACACAATTCTACAGTCCACCATTATTAGTAAATATGCACAATTCCACAGTCCACCATTATTAGTAAATATGCACAATTCTACAGTCCACCATTATCAGTAAATATGCACAATTCTACATTGCACCTTTATCAGTAAATATGCACAATTCTACAGTCCATATTCAGTGAATTCAGTTCTTGCCATAGCTGTCAACCTTAGCACAAAAACCTGGACGAAGCCAATAATGGGGAATACAGTCCCAAAAATAGGGACAAATTTAAAATATTCATCTTATAAACTTAGAAAATTGCTAGAAAAAAAGGTTGTGCTACTATGTATTCTGAAGAACATGAAGTTTGAAATTCAAATGCAGGTCAATTTTACTGCGGACAGAACAAAGACAATTTTCAGCAGAGACGAGGGATTAATACTGCAGACACGTCTTTGTAAAATGGCAGGGCACCAGAGCAAATCCACACAAACACAGGGAGGAGAT
The DNA here is from genome assembly GCF_019279795.1 of Protopterus annectens. Classification (NCBI taxonomy): domain Eukaryota; kingdom Metazoa; phylum Chordata; order Ceratodontiformes; family Protopteridae; genus Protopterus; species Protopterus annectens. Next base: position 957,482,495 of record NC_056734.1, on the reverse strand, counting down.
GCAGACTCCACACAGAAGCCACCCCAACCAAGAATCAAACCAGAAAACCTATAGCTGTGAGGCAACAATACTACCACTGCACCATCAAATCTGCGAGGAATTAAACATTCAGAAACCTGAAGTCTGAAATTCAAATGCCGGTCAATTTTACTGCGGACAGAACAAAAACAATTTTCAGCAGAGACGCAGGGATTAATACTGCAGACACGTCTTTGTAAAATGGCAGGGCACCAGAGCAAATCCACACAAACACAGAGAGGAGATGCAGACTCCACACAGAAGCCACCCCAACCAAGAATCAAACCAGAAAACCTATAGCTGTGAGGCAACAATACTACCACTGCACCATCAAATCTGCAAGGAATTAAACATTTAGAAACCTGAAGTCTGAAATTCAAATGCCGGTCAATTTTACTGCGGACAGAACAAAAACTATTTTCAGCAGAGACGCAGGGATTAATACTGCAGACACGTCTTTGTAAAATGGCAGGGCACCAGAGCAAATCCACACAAACACAGGGAGGAGATGCAGACTCCACACAGAAGCCACCCCAACCAAGAATCAAACCAGAAAACCTATAGCTGTGAGGCAACAATACTACCACTGCACCATCAAATCTGCAAGGAATTAAACATTCAGAAACCCGAAGTCTGAAATTCAAATGCCTGTCAATTTTATTTAACATTTGTTAATCAGGACAGTCTGACTTGGAACAAAAAAACAATTTTCAGCAGAGGCCCAGGAAGAAATAATGCAGACATGTCTTTGTAACATGGAAGGACACAAAAGCAAACCCACACAAACACAGGGAGAAGATACGGACCCCACAAAGAAGGAACCCCAGCCAAGAATCAAACCTGAGAACCTGCAACTCTGAGGCAACAATGCTACTACTACACCATCAAATATCAAGCATTGCAGCATTTACAAACCACAGATATTATGAGGAACAGATCAGATCAAATATGAGGCAAAAATCTGCAAATTTTTTACAAATGGTGGTGGGTAGGGAACTCAAGTCTTTAACACCTGCATACAGGGTACAGGGTTCAAGCCTGAGGTATTCCCTACCACTCCACCTTGAGCACCTGGGGCATTTTCACACACACACACCCCCCCCCCTCTATACAGTTGAAAGCACCAGCTAACACACACCTCTCTATCCAGTTAAAAGCACCAACACATAAAGTACACTTACCTGTCTGTTCTCCATACCATATCCTGCTCCTGTCTGTTCTCCATACCATATCCTGCCAGCGCAATACTCACAAAGACCCGTGAGATCCCAGCAAAGCTCCTTCCCGACGAGATCCCAAGCTCCCTCCCAAAACTGTTCTGACTGCTGCTGTTGCAGTCCGGACGCGATATATCCTCCCAGCGTGTCTGTGCACTTTAAAGTGCACAGACATCTCCTTGTATCCCTCTATGGGTCCTGCCGGACTGCCTTGAGCATGCGCATAGACCGACGGTAGTCGGGACTACTGCGCATGCGTGAAGTCTGTGAAATTTAAAAAAAATAATTTTTTTTTGTGTTCTTTTTTAATTTTTAGTTTGAGGGGGCTGCAGTCCGGCAGCCCGATGCCACGAGCCGCCCCTGGAAGGCATACAGCCTCAGATCCAGTTCTTCAGAAGCACAACCACTTTATCAGTCAAAGTTGGCCATCAAAGCTATCTTGCTTACCAGTAGATATGCAACCCTATTTTCCTTACAGAGATGAGGATTTTGTTTGACAATGGCATCATCATGAAAAGTCCAAAAGTGACTGTTCCAAAGTCCTTACAACAAGACTATATTACTATTTTGCATTGTGGCCACCCAGGAACTGATTCTACCAAAATAAAGGTGAGAGGACTAGTATTTTGGCCTTCTATGTCACAGGACATTCAGTGAGTACTTTCATCTTGTTCTGTATGTAATAGTACTAAGCCACATCAACACAAAGAACCACTTCAGCTAAACAGATTCCTGAACTACTATAGTCAACAGTAGCTAGAGACATTTTTGAGTGGAATGGTCAACATTACTTGGTGTTAGTAGACTCTTATTCTGGTTCGAGATTGACCTACTTCCTAATCTAGCATCCTGTATTGTCCTTATTAAGATGAAGTGTCATTTTGCAGTCCATGGTAGTCTGGACAAAGTTATTTCTGACAATGGTACACAGTTTACATGCCAGCAGTTCAAAAGATTTGCTGAAGAGTGGGACTTTACTCATGTTACAAGTAGCCATGAGTACCTGCAGTCAAATGGTTTGGCAGAACGTGCAGTTCAAAGTGCGAAACGATTACTAGAGAAGTCGAAACAAGACAATAGTGATGTTTTCTTGAATCTCTTGAATTTCAGAAATGTTCCCTGTGATACACATCTTGGTTCTTCTGCACAGAAACTTCTGTCAAGACAAATCAGAACCACACTACCAGGCAGTAGTTCATTATTGGTTCCATGTGTCAAGAACTGAAAAGTGAATATTTAATACAGCACACAGTGATTAAAACTGTAGACTCATTTAAGGACCTGGGTATATGGGTAGATTCAGCTATGAGTTTTTCTAGTTATATCAACCAATTGGCTAATGATAGTTATAGAACTGTAAGTTGTATAAAAATATTTATAAAGTCTAGGAAATCAAACATAATGAAGTCATTATTTGCTAGTTACATTAGACCCAAACTTGAGTATGGAATAACAATATGGAAACCCTATAGGATTGGGACCCTATAGAATTACCCTATAGAATTGAAAAGCATGAATAAACTGGAAGAGTACAGCGGAAATATACTAAGGGCATCCATGGATGTGAAAATCTAAGTTATTATGAAAGATTAAAATATCTGAAGTTGTACAGTATCTCTTACAGATATTTAATATGAGATCTTATTCAGGTGTACAGTACATTTAGGGACAACTACCTCTGGGAATGTTTGGGGTTATCAAAACGTACTTGACAATCGTCAGATAACCTATGTAGAAGATTCTATAGGAATGGGAAGTGTACTAATTGGTTCTCTGACAGAGTAGCTGATGCTTGGAACAGACTACCAAATTACATTAAAGCAAGTACTAGTTTAGATATTTTTAAGAACAGCCTGGACATTTATTATGGGAACAAGTGTTTTGGCATATTGGCAAGCTAGAAGGGCTTTAATGCCCATGCTTGAAACATTTGTATGTATGTATGTATGTATGTATGTATGTATGTATGTATGTATGTTTGTATGCATGTATGTAAGAACAACAGATCAGTGAAAGCTAGTCTGTTAAAGAATTACTTATGCCAGATGCCTTTTATGATAAGACCAGCAAACTGCTCAATCCATTACGAGAAGGGGAGATAGTGAGGATGCAGATGTCCAAAGGTTTTGACTGGTTTGGTGTCATGAAATGTGTGTGTCCAGAGCTGAGATTATATATTGTAAAATCGCAAGGAGCAGAATTTAGGCAGAATTGGAAACATTTGATCTCAGTAAACAAATCTGTATTGCAGTATCATACCTGCGAGAAAGACTGTATATCTCAAAGTGAGTTATCCAGCATTCCATTTCCAGAGGATGTTCCAGTAAATATTCCTGTTCCTGAAAAGAATCCTGAAACTCCTGAAGCAAATTGTTCACTGATGACTGTCCCTGTTGCTAAACACAGTTCTGATTGTTATATCACTAGTTCAGGTCGTATGTCCAGACCTTGTTCCAGATACATGGCAACTTGAACATAAGGACATGAATGTTGTGTTTATTTTTATTGTCTATACCACTGTATTTCTGTTCGCATGGCATTATATTGTGGGTAATTAATTTAAGAGGGAGGATGTGGATCAATATGTGTGTGCACCTTTAAGAAGCTTTGTAGGGGCTTATACAAGTGTATAAATACTGAGCACATGTGAGCCTGACTGCCATTTTATAGTAAGCTGTTAAGATGTAAGCATGTATGTCTGTGTAGTTTGTCATTTAATCGGTTTGTTTATATTTTGTATGATGCTATCCATCCTGATGTGATTCTATGTAATAAATCATATAAACGAACTACCCTGCCAGTTAGTCTTTAATGGGGAACAAGACAAGCAACAGAGTGGACCAAAGATAGAGCCTTGTGGTATACCCATGGCGACTGTGAGGTAAGGAGCATGAATTACCATTTTACTGACTGATATCTATTGGATAGGTAGCTTTTGAACTACAGAAGGATGGACTGAGAGAGATCTAGTCAGGACATTTGAAGTAGAAGTTTGCTGTGACAAACTGTGTCGAAAGCTTTAAAGTCTAGAAATAAGGA